>NW_028274815.1:18018663-18172520 GCF_037043125.1 Eumetopias jubatus
GAATGCAGTTCTCTCCCCCAGCCCCTGCTAGTGGGAGGGACAGTTTCATACTTCCGGTTTTCCTAGCAAGAGTGACACATTTCTCTGACAAGATTAGTCCTGTATTTCTAATCATTTTTACTCATTGAATATGCAAACTGTACTGGATCTGAGCAGCCTTAAAATTACTTCCTTGAGGAAAAAGAAGCATTATGGTTATTTCCAGAAAAGCATTACATGAAATCAGCTTAAAAAAATGTAATGTCTCAACTGCCTGATTCTGACCACAAAGTATTTTGAAGCAACACCTTATTTAATCATTGCAACAACTAACTCCTTTAAGAATGAAAGAGGGATTGTTTTTTTCTACTTTCAGACAGACTGGGGAGATTACAGCCTTTCCCAGGTCTTAAATACATAGCCTACAAGAAAGGTCACTGGAATGGGGCCCGTACAGAGAAGGCTGGACACCGAAGCATTGAAATATGAGCTGGAGTGGCTACCTTGTGTCCAGCACAGCACTCTCCTACATCCCTTCCTCCTATTTGGGAGGACTGGTGATAACTACTGGTTTCCACGTCTATAAAACCATGTGGAACTTGACAACATTACCACCACCCTTTGTTGCTGGAAGGGAATGGACCTAGAGCCACATTTGCATATTCTGATGACTGGATTCTTAATCCACTTATAAAAATGAACACTTTTGTGGTGCCTGGGTGGCTCAGTGGGTTAAGGGTCTAACTCTGGATTTCAGCTCAGGTCTGTCTTGATCTCAGGGTCATGAGTGCAAGCCCCACGTGGAGCCCATTTAAAAAAAAAAAAGAACACTTTCAAAGTGTTAAGTCTTCCTACAGGTGAGAATACGGAAAATTCCTAAATGTCCTAAGAACAGGAAGTGGGGAGGCAAGACTGCGCGTGTGAAGTTGCTGGTGTTCTTGGTAGAGTCAGCTTCTACCCACCTCCCACCTCCAGCAAGGTCATAGGTTCAATGGCTGTATGTCTTCACTGAGCAACCAGCTATCACAGCTGGATTCAGTTGGTCTCTTCCTCACCATACTTGCTTAAAGGTATTAATAAGCGAGTCATTTAACATGGTCACTGACCACCGATTATTTATCTTCATTCTCATGGCTATAAAGAGTTCAAGTTTCTGACTAATCAGGAATAAGCTGATTGATTAAAAGTTAAAATGGCAACAGAGTGAGTAGTCAGGGAGAATCTTTGCTCCAGATGATCTTAAATGTCTCCAACCAATGGAGCATCACAGCCCTATGATGAGTGGCCTTTGCTTAACAAGCCCACCTTTAGCATGTCCATGTCTCCCTGTACAGACCAACTTGTTTCTAATCAGGGAGTATTGATCTTCTCCACAATTATCTGTCAAACCAACATCTACAGCAAACATTCAGACTCCAAAAATAACATACCCATTTTGCTATATCATCTTAATTGAATGTCAGATTCAAGGAATGCCAGACTCAGCAGTAAATAAGAGTCCATGATAACAGTTGGCAAAAATTTTCTCCTTGTTAATCCCTCCTATTTCCTGGACATTGTCTATACCACCTACTTCTGACTTTATTTTTTGTTGTTGTTTAATTGCAAACTTTGCACAGGCTAAATAGTTACCAATTCTTGTAAAGCACAAAGAAGTCACTGATAGCATAAAACAAACATATTGGTATATGTAGAACCATGACATGTATCTTGATGGCATGAAAACATTTGCCTAAAAACCGCTTCAAGTTCTGGAGAAATAAAGTCTATCTACCACTTGGAGCTCTATAATCTAAATCACTAATCATCTAATTATAGCTTTCTGAACTAATATAATTTGAATCAACAGAGTAAATACTCAATTTCTTATATACTTCTGTGCTAAGCCCATGAAGCTAATTCATTAAGAAATATTCAAAGCAAATGCTGATTTCTTTCTCCAGTCTTCTGCAGTGCAGTACCAAAGATTCCTTTTTTGCTTGTGATAGTTCCTTCATAAATTTCTTTTAAAATTATATGCATATTATGTCAGAGAATAAGATAATTTGAGTGTGGTTATCAAACACATAGACAAAAATAGAAATTATGTTTTCTCCCTTAAGATAAGATTGTGATGTATCATATGGATAATTTTAAAGATATAAAAATTATGATTAATAAAATGGAGTTCTAAGATAGTGCCTTTAAGAAAAAATAGAAGATATTTTGTTTAGGTTTTTTTTCCTTTCAACACTGAGATGTGCTAAATTTTTATTGACATACAGTTGACATGTAACATTGTATTAGTCTTACAGATACAACATAATGATTTGATACATGCATATAACGAGAAGTGATTACAATTAGTTGACATTCATCACCACACATAGTTACAATTTCTTTCTCAAGATGAGAATTTTTAAGATCTTAGCATCTTTCAAGTATATAATACAGTATTGTTAACTCTAGTCACCATGCTGTACCTTACATCTCCAGGACTTATTTATCTTATAGCTCTAAGTTTGTACCTTTTCACCACTTTTACCCGTTTGCATTTTACTGTTTCTTAGTATATGTATATAGTTTTCTGTAGTTTAACATTTCTATGATGCTTTTCAGTTAATCATAAAAAGTGTCTTTTGCATTTGCAAAATACTGTCATTTATTATTTCAACTGATAGTTCATTGAGTTGTTAGCTATTCCTTATTGACTACAGTCTAGTTTGCACGAGGCCCACCACTAAGGAAGAATGGAACAACACAACCCCATGCCTAGCGTAGAGACACAAACCACCGAAGCCAGCAGTCTTCTGGCCACCTCTAGGCAACTCAACTACTTTGGTTAAGAATTCTCTTTTTTTTTTTTTAAAAGATTTTATTTATTTATTTGAGAGAGAGAATGAGATAGAGAGAGCATGAGAGGGGGAGGGTCAGAGGGAGAAGCAGGCTCCCCGCCGAGCAGGGAGCCCGATGCGGGACTCGATCCTGGGTCTCCAGGATCATGACCTGAGCCAAAGGCAGTCGCTTAACCAACTGAGCCACCCAGGCGCCCAAGAATTCTTGAATAATAAATTTTAAATGATATGAACACCAAACCCATTCACTTGGTTTCACTCTCCTACAGCAAATACTGACCATCTCATTAATGATTAAAAACAACAGCTGCTAATGCTTGGGAACAAGATGGCTAATTTACATATCCTGGATTAGTCTAGCAAGGGTTCTCTAGCACGTCTCACCAAATCTGTGGAGGATTAAGTTTTCTCCCAGGCAGGTAAAGGGCAGAAAGGCATCTACAGCTCCAACACGAATATTAATAAAGTTGTAAAGTAGCAGATAATTGAACCATATCAATTATTTATCTAATTATGAGGTTATTAGTCATCTAAAATTACTCAGCAAGCAACTCCAGAGACGATGAGGTACTAACATACAAAGTGTTGTCCAAAATCATCAGGCCTGCAAAACTCCATCTGACAATGCTTCAACATTAATTAACTTTAAAATCTAAAGGATGAGTAGAAAAATGGGGATATGGTTAAAATTTTCTATGTAGGCAATATTGGATCTTTGGAGGCTGGCGGTAAGAGCAAGCACAATGTTTGGGATGAAATGATTCCTTATCTTCTGAGGTTATCATTTGGGGCACCTGTCGGTATCCTTATTCCACGGTGTCAGATGGCTCCTGAGACTGGTGTTTGTTCTGTGGAGCAGTTTTTAGGCCCAACAATTTAATACTGAGGTAGGATTCTCTATTCACTGCAAATCTCAACAGTTGTCCTAACATATGCACGCAGGTCATGAGGTTTTCATTCACTGTAGTAGTAGAATAAATGCACCCCAAATACATTCACACCCAATCCCTAGAATCTGTGAGTATGTTACCCTGTAGGGCAAAAGGGACTTTGCAAATGTGATTAAGTTAAGGATGTTAAGCCGAGAAGATCATCCTGTGTTATACAGGTAGGCACAATATACTCATTAGGTGACTTATGAGAGCGGGACAGGGAGGTCACAGAGATGTCATGACAAAAGTAGAGGCCAATGAAAGAGAGAGTGAAAAGTAGAGACAGAGATTTCAAAATGCTAGGATACTGTCTTTGAAGATGGAGGGAGGGTCTACAAGCCAAGAAACGCAGTAAACCTCTAAAAGCTGGAAAAGGCAAGGCCATGGATTCTCCCCCAGGAACCTACAGAAGGAACACAGCCCTGCAGACCCATTTTAGATTTCTGACCTCCAGAACAGTAAGATAATATGCTAGGTTTGTAGTAACTGTTATAGCAGCACTAGGAAACAAATACATTCACCAATCTCTCCCCAGAATAAATTCATCAGTACCTTAATATTTCTCATTTCTGTCCCAAGGCACTAGGGATAAGCTAATTAAATAGCACCATAGTTGTACTACTTTCTGTTTACATTTAAGGAAAACATCATTTGTTTAAACAAATACAGAGAGTTTTGAAATTTCCCCCATGAAAACATGAAGTAGACTGACTATACAAGAGACATAGTGAGTTATCCAGCTGCCCTCTTAGATTCACAGGAATACAAAGCATAAAATAAAATTACTGCTATGTAGGAGTCCCATCCATAGAAAAGATAATTCCTATAAGACATATAACAACTTATAGCAGATATAAGTTTATGAAAAACACTGCAACACTTAAATATCTGAATAAAAAGTCTATCTGGGGAGAGCAGACAGAGCCTCCAGAGGAATCATGCCTACACCACCTCAATCAGGAAGCTGGGGCTGAAGGAAGCAGGAATTGGGGAATTAACAGTTGAATTACAGTTGAGTCTTGAGTTCTAGGATTTAGTGACTGAAGACTCAGTCTTAACTTACCCTTGGCTTTAACCACATCCTAGGTAAAGAGCATAATGATAGTTGTTTGGGGTATTCTGAAAAGTTCAAGAGCAGACTCACTTCCATTTCCAAAAGCAAACATAATCTTTTGCCTCCAATTCCTCCAGAACGTGCTGTTTAATGAAAATAAAAATGACTCCAGTCTACTTTTACTGCACCACAGAAAGTCCAGGATCTTGCCCCATATTTCAGAAGATACCTAAGAATGAGGCAAACTTGTTTCCTCAACTCTTACTCCACAGGCCCTCTGAGGGCACTTCAACCCGACATGGTCCTTCCATCTACGTTCCTTAAAACACCAGTGACACAAGCCCATTTTTTGTCATGTATTTTTCTAAAGATTTGGGTATGACTAAGGAGTTGTAAAGCACAGCAAATAACAGCGAACAACTCAAAATTCAATGTCAGTCGTAACTATGGTATTTCCTAGCTATCCAGGCAGACCAAGGGCCCCTTCTTCCTCCTGAGCCCGTTCTTTCTTCCTTTGCCTCCTTTTCAGTTCTCCTGAAAACAACTCTAGCTCCTGTTAATCCACTGCACAGGCCAACTCTCCTCCTTTTGTTGTAGTTTCTCCCACCAAGAGAAACCGGTCTGCCTGGCAGAATGTCCGCGAAGGTGTTTTCCAAACAAAAGAGCAGTGTGCTGCTATGAATCCCAGCTTCTCTTGAGGCCACAGGTGCAGACCATAGGCAGCCTCTGAAACAGTGACTTAGTCTCCCTGGTACACGGGGGGACAATCTTTGGCCCAGCAGTGATTCGCTGGTCGGGCAGCCTCCAGCTGTAGCTTATTTCTTCAACTTAGTGAGCACCTGAAACTTATATTTATATATATATATATATAAAAAGACTCGGTTTAAGCATCTGTCCCGTCACTGGGGCCTAAGAGATTGGATAGGCACTCACAAAACTTCTGACAGAAACCATCAGAAACCATGCTTAATCCCAATTTTGGACAAATAGTCCCAACTGAGAAAAACTGCCACACATGAAAATATTCAAAAGTTTCAAAGAAGCCAACCAATATGAAGAAAGAATTCCAATGCCACCTTCTGCAAAGAGTTAAAACAGAAGCAAAGTTATTCTATCAAAAAAGTTTAGAAATTATCTAATTCCTATTTGCAAAGACATTCAAGGGGATATTATATTTACAAAGCTAAAGGAGTTACTCATGGTAATACAGCAACTGCCCTAATATATCCCATTTCTCCTCAATGCCAGTAAATGCTAGAAGTTAATGGGACTTCTATAAATTGCTGAAGAGGAAAAATGTTCATAGCCAATAATTATATATTTAGCCAAATTTTCTTTTGTACTTACTGGTAACTAAAAAGACATGAAAAAAATTTGAAAGTATACCATTTACATTCACTTCTCAAAAAAACAGTAAAAAATATTCGAATAAACGGAGAAAAGAAACAAAATGATGAATATGGTACCTACAAAATACATGGTGATGAGCATGGGAACCAGTAAAACCAAATAGACTAACTCGGCAATTCTTAATTCTGGCTCCACATTTTAATTATCTCATAGCATTGAAACATTAACAAATACATACATACATAAAAGTATTCACAGGTTATCAAATTGCTGCTCTTGGTAGGGCCCAGACACGAGAACATAGACTTCTCTCAGTGATTCCGAAGTGCAGGGTCGAGAACCCTAGTTTAAGTAATTTGTGTGTGTGGCGGGGGGGGCTGCTGATGGACATGGGTGAAGGAGAGAGGAGTGAGCTGGAGAACATAATCTTTTAAATGTTGTATTATGTTCCATTCATTTTTGGGTCTAAAAACATCATTGGAAACTTACACTCTGCCAGGCTTTTTGATAAGTGATGGGGATGGGGTTAAACAGTCATTGAAATAGGCTCAATCCCAGAATTCAAGGAACATAGAGTCTGGGGATTGAGACTGTCAAGGAACCACAAAGACATGGTGCACTGTGTTGAGAGATGAGAGAAGACTATACAGAAGACTATACAGTGTTGAGAGATGAGAGAAGACTATACAGGTGGGCTCTCAGGAGTACCTCCAGGGAGGTCCCTGCCCAGAGAAGCTGACATCTAACCTAAAACTTGATCTGCTTTTTACTCATGAACAATTCATTCAGTCACAACTTACGATATCTTTTTCTCCCTCTCTAGTTCACCATACTTGCCTTCTAGTTCATACCTGATTAGAACAGATAGATTACACAGAAAAGAATAAATCTGTAGGGACAGTCCTATTGTTTGGAAAGAAGTGAGTCTGAGGGCTGGTACCACAGACAAAGGCCATAAGGTAAATCAAAGCAGATCCCAAAAGCACCATAGTCTTGGGACATTTTAAAGAGGAAAAATCACCTTTCATATCTCAGTGTTTTTCAAAGGCCGTAATGAGAGTTCATCATATCTATAAAAGATATTTAATAAAGGTCTAAACGTTGCTGTCAAGTTTTTAGGTGTATAGGAAAATAGAATCTTGGTTTTAAGGGTAAATTTCCTGTGAGGTGTTTGAGAAAGAGGGAATCGTTTTCCTTCAACCCCTGTGTTTTGTTCTGGGCTATTACTCATCTCCTTTGTATGCTTCTGAATTCATGCTTTGCCCAGTTTCCTTGGGGCTCCTGATATTGGTACCACCTAGAGCTTGCATACCATACTCTTCCTCTACAAGATGTTGCTCCTTCCTCACAGACTTCAAAGTCAGGCAGGAAGAATACGGGGCAGGTTATACTCTCTTTAAGTGCTCGGTGTTTAATTCCCCACAATACAATTGCCGCTTTCTAGGGCAATATGGGTTTTACTGGGGAGTTTGGGTAACAAAAGGATTTGCAACGTATTCAGGAATATTTCAGAGTAAGAACTGCATGTTGCATATGACTAAACTTCTGGTCAAAAGGGGGCAAAAAGCACAAAAAATGGTACCTTTCTCATGAGTTGTCTTGTGGACATACTGCAGTTTCCAGCTTCCTCCCCTGTCTGGAGTCCATTACCTGCCTAGATGGTGTCTCTTGTCCCCACCTTAACAATGTGAATCCCTCCTCCTTTTAGAAAAACCCAAGTTGTTTATCTGAGTGGGCTTATCTGACTTTAAAATCCATCCAATTCTCCCCTCACTGAGAAAATCTATATACCAATTTGCTTCAGTATGTTTTCCAAAGCACAAGTAATTCATACTATAATAACACCATGGCACACATAGGACAGGGGAGGGTGGCGTGAGGATAAGTGAGGGTGAACCTGGTGTTCAGCCCCCGCCTGGCCCCTGTGATATCTCCCCATTAGTGTGAAGTGCAGATATGATTGCTCACTCTTCCTGATCCTACAAATGGTAACTATCGAGTCAAACACAGATCCCACTTCCAAAAGCAAACCTTTCATTTTCTGAGACAGAAAAGTAAAAATCCACATAGAGGAAGATAAAAGTTTTCTTAACTGCCACCAAGTCTGTTCAGCTGCTCAAAACTATGGCAGAGGTGGTACTTTACAGAGGTGTGCAATTCGTACAAAGCAGGGCAGCTGCCCCTGTTTGACGTTGCTTGCACACGGCACTTCTGTGCTTATTGACCCGTGAGGAGTAACCTATTACAAAAGCATCCTTGTTCCCTTCACCACTCTTCCCCAACAAGAAATGCCCAGGAGGAGCTTTAAAATGGAAATATTTTACTTTTTTTTCAATTTACATTTTGAGACAATTCAAAATTTTAGTTATAGCTTTCTTAGTGGCTGGCTCTCCATTGACTTTGCATTGGCATCCAAGATGCAACCGATTTAATCTAACAGAGTAAAGTATGTGAGCTTTCTTATTCTTCTGACTAGAAAGACAAGTATGTGTGTATGCTCATCCTAGGATGTCTTTACAATTACAGAGAAGGGATGAGATTTCATGGGGAGGAGAGAATTTTCAGAATCCTGGGAGAGGTCCAAGGGCATGAATCTTTAAGAGCTGAATATACCCTCTCCAGGGGGAATGATACACCTTTTGCAGATTAAAAGGGACAGCTAATCCCAACTTCAAAATCATGAGTTACTAAATAATGGTCCTATAAACACCAAACTAATGATGTATAATAAAACCTTCTTGGGAAACAAGAGTTATTCCAATTAGAGAAAATGTTGGAAACCCGTCCTCAGCAGGTCCATGTATCAAAGACTTCAGTTATCTCACAGAGTTCTTCTCAGAGATGATCCCAGTAGCAAGGAAAAAAAGAGACCAAGATTTATTAATTGTACACTCTACTAAATTAGATCTGGCTTAATATTATACTCTTAAAGGTTTAGTTGCACTGTAGCTTTATTGGAAAGCTCTTGGTTATAATCCTAATTATGATTACAGAATCCTGTTTTTATTAACCCATTAGCAGTAACTTATCAATTTAATTTGACACTTATATATTTTACTTTTTAGAGAAAAAAATATAAAATAATCAGATGAACCTTATAGGAGTAAATACCACAAATACATGGTCCAGAACTGAAGAAGAGTATTATATGGGATCCATATGAAAGGCTGCTTTGGAATTCGGCAGAGGAACCATTCAGCTATAGCCTGAAGATCAAGAGATACAGAGGAAAATCAAAAGCTAACTGGTAGGGTAGAAGTATGCAAATAGGGCTGTGAGTTGGAGACAGCCTTATTAATTTTCAGAGGAGCCTTGTATACAATATCATGAACAAAGAACACTCACATTACAGATTCTGTACAGATTCACTGAGGAATAGAAAAGAAAAAAGGGGGAAAAAAAGAAGAAAAAAAAAACAAAACAAATCCAAATCCAGTACAGTTAAAGGAATGTGGTGTGTGTGTGTGTGTGTGTGTGTGTGTGTGTGTGTGTGTGTGTGCATGCATCGTGCTTAAAACTAGCACATGCATTAAAGCTTGATGCTGTCTGCAGCATATACAATACCTATCACTAGAAATCTGTTTACAGTTTTCATTTTCTAACACAACATCTTTTTGCAAAGAACAGGCCTCTTGCATTATTTATATTTGGAAGACTTGTATAATAAGGTACAGGTACATTTCCATTACATTGCATGCATTTCTATAAAGATACTCAATAGCAAAACTGATGAGGAGACTAATGAATTTTGTGTGAGGAGGGTGGCTTGTGACTAAGTTTGGGCTGCATGCCATTTTTACATATCACTACATTATTTTTATTGCCCACTGTTATTTCCTAACATTCATTTTAAAAAATAAGCATCCATGCCCTTCTTGAAGATTTTCCATCTTCTGAATGATTTTCAGGTTTATTCAGCTGCAAGACACTTCACAAACTATCAGAAAAACAATTTATAGACCTGAATTCATTCCCTTAAGATTGCCACAAGGTTTGTCCTACAAAGCATTTGTTTGATGAAACAACTATATATTTGGGGTGTGTGTGTGTGTGTGTGCGTGCACGCATGTGCATGTGTGTGTGCATGTGTGTGTTCATTCTTGGTGTTGTATATTCTATGAGTTTGGACAAATGTATAATGACATGTGTCCCTCATTGCGGCATCATATAGAGTACTGCCCTAAAAGCCCCTAAAATAGCTCTGGCTATTTATCACCCCCTCCCTTAACACCTAGCAACCACTGATCTTTTTAATGTCTCCATAGTTTTGCCTTTTGCAGAGCATTGTATAGCTGGAATCATACATATAGTATGCAGCCTTTTCAGACTGGCTTCTTTCCCTTAGTAAGATGCTTTTAGGTTTCCTCCATGTCTTTCCATTGTTTCATCATTCATATTTTTTAGAGCTGAATAATATTCCAATGCATGGATGTACCACAGTTTTTTATCTATTCACCTACTGAAAGACATCTTGGTTGCCTCCAAGTTTTGGCAATTATGGATAAAGCTGCTATAAACATCTCTGTGAGGGATTTGTGTGGACATAAGCTTTCAACTCATTGGGTTAATATCAAGGAGTCTGATGGCTGGATCTTATGGTAAGACTATATTTACTTTCATAAGTAACCACCAAACTGTCTTCCAAAGTGGCTGCACCAGTTTTAATTACATTGAGTAAGATATTAGCTGTAGGTTATTCATCAATTTCCTTTATCAGTTTGGGAATGTTTCCTGCTATTCCTAGTTTGCTGAGAATTTTATCAGGAATGGATCTTGAATTTTAACAAATGCTTTTCTGCATCCTCTTAAGATGATCATATATTTTCTTTCTTAGTCTGTCAGTATGTTAAATTGCACTGATGGACCTTGGGTGCTAAAAGAACATTGCATTTCTGGGATAAACCCCAGAACTGATCATGATCTATTATCCTTTTTACATAAAAACTACTGGATAGGATTTAATAAAAAATTTAAATCAATATTTATGAGGGATATTATACTCAAGTGTTTGTTGTGCTAATTTTTATGTCTTTGTCTTGTTTTGGTATCAGAATAACTCTGCTCTAATGCACAGAGTTGGAAATATTCTCACCTTTTCAATTTTCTAGATCACTTTGTGTATAACTGATTTCATATCTTCCTTAATTACTTGGTAGAATTTACAAGTGAAAATATCTGGGCCTGGAGTTTTCTTTACAGAAAGGTTTTAAGTTTAAATTTGATTTATTTAATAGATGATAGGTCTATTCAGATCATCTATTTCATCTTTGAGCTTTGATAGTTTACGTCTTTCAAAGAAGTTTCTCATTTCATCTAAGTTGCCAATTTTATTGACAAATTTTTCATAATGTCTCATATTATCCTCTTAATATCTCTTAGGATATGTAGTGACATCAGCTGTCATTCCCGATATTGGTAGTTTGTATCGTCTTTTTCCTTATTAGCCTGTCTAAAGTTTTATCAAGCTTATTGATCTTCTGAAAGAACCAGACTTTGATTTAATTGTCTCTATATTTTAAAAAAAAAATTCACTAAATTCAACTTTGTCTTTATTATTTCCTTTATTCTGCTTATTTTGGGTTTATTTTGCTCTTCTTATTTTACATTATAAGGTAGAAGCTGAGGTCATTGATTTAAGATGATTCATCTTTTCTAACATATGCCTTTGTGCTATAAATTTCCCACTAAATTCTCCTTTAATGACATCCCACTATTTTTGATATGTTGTGTTTTTGTGATTCTTTCAGTTCAAAACATGTTGCAATTTCCCTCTTCTCCTTCGGTTCTTGGATTATTTAGAACTGTTTTATATAGCTTTCAAATACCTAGGGATTTTCCAGAGAGCTTTCTGTTATTGATTTCTAATTTAAATCCATTGTGGCACAAGAACATACGTTTGTATGACTTGAATCCTTTTATTAAATTTATTGAGGCTTTTTTTTATGGCCTGGAATGGGGTCTATTTTGGTAAATATTTCACATGCTCTTGAAAAGAATGTGTATTCTGTTGTTGGTTGGAGTGCTCTATAAGTGTCAGTAGGTAAGTTGGTAGATATTGTTGTTCAAGTGTTGTATGTCCTTTATGATTCTATATCTACTGGTCCTATCAGTCATGGAGAGAGAGGGTTATTGAAATCTCCAGCTCTAATTTAGTTTTATCTCTTCCTCCTTGCACTTACACTATTGCCTCATGTATTTTGAATATCTGCTATTAATACATAAACTTTTAGGAATGTTGGATAAATTGACTCGTTTATCAGTATGAAATGACATTCTTTATCCAAGGTAATCTTTTCTCTGAATTATACTTTGTCTGATGTTAATATAGCCACTGCAGCTTTCTTTTGATTCATGTGAGCAAAGTATATCTTTTCTTTCCTTTTACTTTTTGCCCAGCAGTGACTGTATTTGTAAAATATTCTATTTGCATGCAGCAATATAGGTGAGCCTTGTATTGTTTTAATCAAAAATGAGAACTGCTGCCTTTCACTTGGGATGTTTAGACCACTTTTTTATAATGTGAAAATTCATGTAGTTAGGTTTATCTCTATCATCTTGCTATTTGTTTTTCAATTTTTCTAATTTTTAACCCATTTTTTTCTTTTTCTGCTTTCTTTCATATTAATAGATTTTTAAATTATTTCATTTAACACCCTTTGCTGGCTTATCAGCTATAATTCTTTGTTATTTTAGTGGTCATTTTCAGGCTTATCGTATATATCTTTAATTTATCACGGTCTACTTTCAACAGCTATCTATACTACTTCACATATAAGAATATTATATACTTATATAATAAGTATATAATATTATAAGAATAATATAAGTATATAATAGTATATACTCTACTTCCATTTTGTCCCTCCAGGACTTTAAGATAGTGTTGCCATAACTTTTCCATATAAATGTATGATAAATCCCCACTACATTGCTATTATTTTTGTTTAAGCAGTCTGTTATCTTTTAAAGATCTTTAAATAATAAAAAAATCTTATATAGTTGCCCATATACTTACTATGTTGAATATTCCTCTTCCTTGGTATCATTGGTGTCCATACATCCTTCTGGTGTCATTTTCCTCTGCCTTAGGGATCTCCTTTAACATTTCTTATCATGCAGGTCTGCAGCTGCTGAATTTTTTCTCTTTTGTATTTACGAAGAATTCTTTATTTCATGTCAGTTTTTGAAAAAATATTTTCAATGGGTATAAAATCTAGGATGACAGTTTTTTTCTTTTAATACTTTAAATATTTTTACCCACTCTCTTCTCACTTGCATTGTTTCTGTTGAGAGTTGTACGGTCATCCATCTTTGTGTGTGTGTGTGTGTGTGTGTGAGTGGGGGTGCTATTTTCTTACATTATGACAATGGAAGATATTCCAGCTTATTTTGTATATTTGCAGTCCTAGTCATAGAATCAACCATCTCTCCAAGGAAACTAGTTCCTTTTATTGGAGAATAATATTAAAAAACCAAGATCTGAGTCTCAGTTTTCACAGCTATTCCCTATTGCCTAAATCCTTTGTAAATAGAAATGTAAAATAATGAAGTTAATAATAGAGAACACAGAAGGATACCAAAGGAGGCCCTTAGAGTAGGGGAGAATTTCTTTAATAAAAATAAAAAGCAAAACATGGAGGGAAAAATAATTAAATTCCCTGTATTTAAAAAAAAGAATTTCTGTTCATTGGAAGGTGTCATGGTGTAAGCAGAGATGTGAAAGTTTATTATTAGCCCTTTGAAATGTTTCTAAGGACAGAGAATTAACATCTAAAGTATATATAAATAGTAATTCCTGGGGTGCCTAGCTGGCTTAGTTGGTAGAGCATGAGACTCTTAATCTCAGGGTTGTGAGTTCAAGCCCCACATTGGGTGTGGAACCTACATTAAAAAATAATAATAATTCCTGAAAGTTAATTAGAAACATAAAAAGATATGACCTAAACATGGAAATTATAAGAATGCATAATACATAGACTATGGTATCTTGTCAGCCACCAAGTATATAATCTGATGCATAAGTTCACTAATAAACAGAGAACTGCAAGACATTGAGGCTTACCTCTCCCAGGTAAGATGGGAGGTGAGGGTGCCTAGTTTGTAGCTAAATAATGCCATCCCCAGGACCAAATAGGAAAACCAGATAAAATAGGAAAAGAAATCTGTTTGAAGACATCAAAAGTTTTGTGTGGCATAGAAGAATTGAGAGAACAGGATCTAACAGCAGAGCAAACTACAAGAACGTAAGCCAACATTCTGTAACTGCTTTTCACCTTGGGGCTTTTGTGGATTCTGGGCACTAGGCAAGAGGCTGAGCATCTACAAAAGGCCCAAGCAAAGGATCTGATACTAAAAGGTAGAGAAAAATGAATTGAACTAGAACTTTCAAGGAATTAGTGAGAAAAACCAAAATGAACAAACAATGAAAATGAAAACCTAGAGATTTGAGTAGCTAAAAACTTCATGAAGAGGGAGGGCATATTATTGAGTCCTACAATGAGATATTTGCCAAATACTTAAGTCGCACATTCAAAGAGACTAATAAGCTAAGAAAAGGAAAAAAACAAACAAAACAAAACAAAAAACAAAAACCCTCCAAAAGGTGGAGAAGAGTATCTGGCAGTCTTTGGTCCTGAGGGACCAAGGAACTAGAGCTCAGGACCCAGTAGAGCAAGAGGCTCCAATGAACACCACAGGCTCTTAGTTATAATTCCTACAAGGATATGCCCTAGGAGAAGCAACGAATCATAAATAGAAAACTCACCTAAAATGTAACCCTGCCTCAAGTCAACTCAGTCCCTAAGAATGCATATGAATAGGTTCTCACTCTATCTGCATAGCAAAAAAATGGTGAACATTCTCTTGAGAAAGATAATATGATTCAGGTCACCTACAATTTTTTCATTACAATAAAAAAAGTCTATGTAATTGGAATCACAGAAAGAGAGAGTGGAGAGAAGGGGAGGAAGCAATGCTTGAAGAAATAAGAAATGTTAGGTAGATAATTGATAAAGACATCAATACACAATATCATGATGTTTCATGAAGTTGTGCACACCCCAAGCAGAATAAATACAAAGAAAATCATACCAGTATACAAATAAAGCAAAACTGTTGAAATCTACAGAAAAGAAAATAATCCGAAAATAGCAAAATTTGGAGGGATTTTGCCTCAAAATTACAACAGTAAAATTAATGTGTCAACAGAAATTATGGAAGACAGAAGACAAATGATTTTTTTTAATATTCTGGAAAAAATGACTGTCAGTCTAGAATTCTATACATAGTAAAAATATATTTTAAATTTAACCAGAAATGAATATATATTCAGAAACCTAAAGACTAAATAAAATTACCAGCATACCTTAATTAAAATAAATTCTGATCTTAAGTCAGACCTTAATAAAATAATCCCAGATAGAAACACAAAAATAAAGCCTGTAAGAAAAAGCAGGAGAGTTTCTTGATGTATGTAGATTAATCTATGTCTTCTCTAGAGATACCAGTTTTCCAAACTGCAGTTTCAAGCCAATAAAGATTCTTTTGGCTTCTTATATAACCAGGACAACGGTCATCTACATGCCTTGTGTTATTGTGACTAAAAGTGTCCATCAGGAGATTTCTGAATAGGGGCACCTGGGTGGCTCATTTGGTTAAGTGTCTGCCTTTGGCTTAGGTCATGATCCCAGGGTTGAGCCCCACATTGGGCCCCCTGCTCAGTGGGGAGCCTGTTTCTCCCTCTCCCTCTGCTGCTCCCCCTGCTTGTGCTCTCTCTCTCTCAAATAAATAAATAACATCTTTAAAAAAAAGAGAGAGAGAGAGATTTCTGAATAGGAAGATTCCTTCAACCGACCTGAACTCTCCATCCTTAGGTATAGGAGAAGTGTCATTCCCTCCTCAGGGGAAGTGCATTAAATATATACTTTGAGAAATCACATAAAATAAACAACTTATTTAATATTTGGGAGTCAGAGAAGACTTTCTGAAAGAAGCAATATCACAATCTGGCTCCTAAAAGTCAAACTTTGCCAGAAGATACATATAATAATGTTACAAAGGGCAGGATGCTTTCAGTAAAACACTCGTGGTCTAGTATGACTGAAACTTAAGAAGGAATTCAGAGAAAGGTCAAGAGATGGAACTGGAAGGGGAAAATGGAAGGAAACCAGATCATAAATGGATTTCTAACCCTTTGTTGGTGCAAGAAAAAAGAAATGCATTACAGAGAATGGGTTGATAATATACAAATGCAGACAGGAAATCCATTAAGAGGCTTGGCATAGTGTTTGTTTTTAACAGGTAGAATCTGTAGGTTTTTATGGGAAGCCAGCTCAATCCATCCCATTCCCTTCTTGCTCTACAACTAAAGAATGAGAATACCTGTCTGAATTGGTCATGTTCACAAGCCATTGATTAGACAATAATGCTCTAGAAATTTATCTGTCCTTCCTTTGGCGTTAGTCTTTTAGAGATCTCTGTCTTCTTCCCAGGACTTATGGAAATAAAGACGTGGCCCCATGTCTGCTTCCTATCATCAGGAGACAGTATCATTCTCTCTCTCTGAACCAGCTTCACCCGAGCTCTGACACCTCGCTGCCAATCTTAACTCTTTCTCATTGCTTTTCCTTCTACACTGCTGACCCGGATAATTTACGCAAGCTGCCACAACATATCACTCCTGGAATCTCAGTAGCTGAACACAACAAAGATTTATTCCTGGCTCACAGGAGTGGACAGGAAATATGCTTCATGGCAGGGGAACTAAAGTATGAAGGCAGGACCCCTGCTCTAATGCTTCTGGCTGGTAGTGACACGCATCACTTCTCACAGGCCAACCCCCAGATCTAGTTACTAGTTCCCAGGCCTCACACTAACTTCAGGGGAGACTGGGAAAGATGGAGGAGCAAATAGATTATTGCTTTTCTCTTCTGAAGACACTTGAGTGGCTGCTCTGAGTCTGTCTGTCTGTCTGTCTCTCTCTCATAAACAGATATCTGTTTGGAGGTGTTTGTTTGTTTGTTTGCCTTTCAGCAGCTTAAGCAATGACACATGGATTATCCCAGTTGACTTTCTCAACAGCCCAAGATATAGGCTTTGGAGAGTGTGAGAAATCTGCACAAAGTCACAACACTGGCAAAGGAGTGATCCAAGATTTTCACTGAGAGCTCATATCCCTAAATGCTATTACAGTGGTTCTCAACCTTCAGCCTCTTCATCCTGCACCAAATTCACATTACTGAGCTCCACCCCCAATGTTTCTGATTCAGTGGGTCTGGTGGTGCCCAAGAATTTGCAGCAAGTTCACACTGATGCTAGTGTATCAGGGATTGAGACCAGACTCCTGATTCAGGGCTGTAGTGTATCACAGCAGTATCCATGAGTGAAAACTATAAACTGTTACTTATAGTAAAGTATTGAAACAAATAAATCTTTCCAAATGAGGAATAATTCTTAGAGAATGGGACATGCTGTCTGCTCTATTTGCAGACTCTTAATAGCCTCCTTTCCTGATAAGTTTTCCTTGCCAAAATACAGAGCAGAGGCCAGACTGTGGTTTCTGAGGAAGTGAGGTTCATGGGCTTGCCTCCTCTTCTTCTGAGGAAGGCATTGGCAGACTTTTTTTCTCTAAGCATCCCATCTGCCCCAACCCACAAGGAGCTCTGGTGTACACGTTCTCTGTTTAGAGGGAAAGCAGAGCAGAAATAGTTTTTCATTTCTTTCTGCCCATGCCTCTGGCAGGCATAACCACGGCCCATCTGTTCTCTTCTCAGATTCAGCCCACCCTTGCTCTTTCTTTTTCTTCTAGACTTCATATTTTCCAGAAGGACAGAGTTATTAGCAGGTACTCCTCCTCAGCTCTCAACTTCTCAGACTGTCTGAAATGCCCCCTCCTTCAACACTGCAAACCTGTTTCTAAAAGTAAAAGTCCCTAGGGGTTGGCAGCAAAACGACTGATTTATACATATCTATACCTATCTTTTCTTATTGATATACCTGGCTTCTAAGTAATAAAAAAGTAAAAAGTAATAATGTGTAAGCAACTGAATTTTTTCAGTATCTAAACTGTCCTATTCTAACATGTATAATGAGAGAAATTAACAGGAACTTCTGTGGATAAACCTCACTTATTTCCTCCAAAGCCACCTGTCATCAAGAAATTCCAAGGAGGGACATTGCCTGACCAATCTCAAGATTTGTGTACTTTCCTAAGACTTGTTTCCTCAGTATCCTGTTTTACTATTCTGCTCCTAAACAAAATCCCAGATTGTTGAGTTGAGATGCTTTGTGGGAGGTGAGCTGACCTTGACTTAGTCCCAGAGATGGCAAGGTGAGACTGAATAAACACCAAGCCTCCCTATATGTGCATAGGTATTGTGCAGGTAGTTTGGGGGTAGAAGAAACAGAAACAATTGTCCCCAAAGGACTCCGCAAGCTCCGCACCACAATACAAGGTGACTGCTGTGTTCATTAGCTATGTTGTGTCAGCACTGCCAGGCCAGTCCTCACCAGCCTGTTCACCCTTTGGGCGACAATAAGAATTAATCACAGGGACTTCAGCTAGCATGTCCTGGAAGTGAATGATACTGCATAGAGAGAAGTATCACAAAGACTCAAAAAGTCTTTATAGAAAGCTCAACTGGTTGCATTTCCCAGACCAGGAGTGGAAGTAGGCAACAACTGTGGGTCAGACACAAGCCAGAGCACATTCATCTGAATTGGGTTGGTTTTTACCAACGTACAAGTCTTCCCTGAGTCTTCAGATCTTCCCAAAGGCAAACTGGTAAAAGTGCCTGCTGGATTCTAAGAATGATGCTGTGGAGCCACCACTTCCACAAAGGGACTAATCCATTCAGACAGCAGGACACTGAGATCAGGAGGTGAAGCTGACTTACCCCCGTGGCAGGGGATTGTAGGTAGGTGTGAGTAGGAAAGGAGGACAGATTTTGGACAAGACATTCAATACCTCTCATTTCAAATTTGACTTTCTTCTCTTTCTTCATTTGGGCAAAAAATACTAAGGGATTGAAACTAAAGAAGATGCAGGGTGAACAGGCAATGCTCCTCATAGTCATATACAGTGAGTAGTACATGCACACCCCACAGTTTCAGATGGTAGAAAGTGATGTGTTCTTTAAGAGGGAGACAGAAAAACTGTGAAAGAAACTGGGGAGAAACTCTTTCAACTGCAAGGTCCAAGGAAAACTCACAGAGAAGGTGATTCTGAGCGGCTTGAGGCAGAGGTGACACCTTCAGTCATAGACATTTACAAGATCATGGCAGGTAGAGGGAATCACCTAAGCAGAGATGAAAAAAAATAGGGAAAAGTTGGGTGGATTTGGAGAAAATGTTAAAGGCACTATTAAACTAGGGCATCTGAGAGAGGAGTGGGATTTATGTTTTGTTTTGTTTGTTTTTAAGAGAGAGAGAGAGCAAGGATGGGGGGAAGGGCAAAGGTAGGGAATCTCAAGCAGGCTCCACACCCAATGCAGAGCCTGACACAGGGCTCGATCTCACAACACTGAAATCATGACCTGAGCAGAAACCAACAGTTGGATGCTTAATCGATGGAGCCACCCAGGCACCCTGGGATTTATGTCTTAAAGGGAAAGTTGGGACTAGCCCTGAATATTAGAATACAGCATAGGGTGGATGCATTATGGAATAATGAGCCATCACAAATATTAGAGTAAGGGGGTTTATACCAAAATTCTTCTTTAGAAAGTAATACAAAAGTGGAGGGATGGGAGGAAAGATTTCAGAGCTGAACTAACAAAGGAAGGCTATCCCAGCAGCACATTTGCGTAATTACTCATAGATTCCAAACACTTCCTTATATATAATCCCAGTTGCATTTTGCAACTATCGTGGGTATTGTCCACTTCAAGTTATTCTCTTCACATATTAAAAACTGACACATAACACACATAACACACACACATACACACAGATGTATATATATACATGGATATGATCTTTGTCCATATATATTATATATGTCTATATAATATATTATTACATGTATAATTTTATATTTTATAAATTTATATTATAAAATTATAAGATATATGTAATTTTATCATATGGTATAATAATATACCTACATAATATTTAATAACATATTTTATATACAAATTAATATTCTCTATATTAATAATATAGATATATATCTCTCTCTCCATGTGTTTCCAGTTCTATGCTAGGCATTGGGAATAACAAAGTGTCTTTGGAGAGACTTGAATCTATCCCCAAGGGCTCAGTCTACGAGGATAAAGGAACATATAAACAGCCCTGTTCCACTGATAAATGGTAGGAGTTTGTGGGGGAAGTAATGTTTGCCACTTTCTAGGGGAAAGGGCAAAGGAAGGTAGGTCTCACAGAGGGCCACAATCTCTCCCCTATAGAATGTTCCACTTAAAAAAACAGTCTAAAGAGCCATAATGAAGGCCAGAATGAAAGAGGTTGTGGGATTTGTGCTGAGTCTGCAAAGATTCAGAGACCCTCTCACCCCACGACTCTCCACCCACACTGGCTAATACTGAAAACTCCCAGCTGCTATAAGCAAGAAAGTTTACATCTTATAGACTCTGGTTTTGGGTTCTTTCTCTACTACTTTGACATGGTATTTTTTTGTTTTTGGGTTTTTTTTCTTCCCTCCAGAAAATTTTAATCCTTAAAATATTTTAACTTTTTATTGGTAGCATTTCCAAAAGGTGTGAAAACCAAAACAAAATGTGTGTTTAAAATGTACAGCAACAGCTGTTGAGTACTCTGTTTTAAAAATGTCTTTTGAAAACACAAATAAAATATTTAGGCCATGTGGAAATATAGTCCAGACTATCTAAAGCAAGGATCAGCAAACTACAGTCCACAGGCCAAATCTGACCTGTAGCCTGCTTTTATAAATAAAGTTTTATTGGAACACAACCATGGTCATTGGTTGACGTACTGTCGATGGCTGTTTTCATGCTACAGTTGCAGGGTACAGTAGTTGCAACAGGGACCATATAGCCTGTAAAGCAGTGCTGTTTATTATCTGGACCCCATCAGTAAAAGTTTGCCAATCCCTGGTCTTGAGCATGGAAAGAAGATGAGA
Source organism: Eumetopias jubatus (assembly GCF_037043125.1). Taxonomy (NCBI): domain Eukaryota; kingdom Metazoa; phylum Chordata; class Mammalia; order Carnivora; family Otariidae; genus Eumetopias; species Eumetopias jubatus. The sequence continues at coordinate 18,039,907 of NW_028274815.1, forward strand.
ATATTAAATTCAAAGTGCCTTAGAGCACTGCTAATCAATTGTGGTCTATGTGAAGTTGTCAGTTTGTGATTCAATAAACACAGAAATTGAGAGTAAACATTTAGAAACTTCTATAGCCATTTGGCAAAGTAATGTTAATGTCTGTTAAATATAATACTAACTAAAACATTGGACTTGTATTTTGCATTTTATCTTACTTGTTATAATTTTTAAGTAATCTTCCCCTTGCAATTTGTTTTCATTTCATCAGTACATGAGAGAATGAAAATTAAAGAAACAAAAAGTTTTTCACTACAGACAGTTTGAGTCACACTACCCTAGTACAGGTGGCCAAACCCAACCCTCAGGCCAAGCCAGAATTCACCAGTACACAAAGGCTCATAGTATGGTGCTTTTGCTTACAAAATATATAATGTGGAATACTTCAATCCTTCTGCCATTTGCTAGCTGGAGAAGCATTTCCTTCTGCATTCAATTACCAAGCCTCCACCATAAAATCAGTAAACTTCACAGTGGTAGTGGTGCACTCTTTTTCAACCAAGTTGTAAGGTGAACAAAGAAAAATACATAAAATCTATCCTAATATTAATCTTGCACTTGCAGCCAGAGTTCTCTGGTATACAATGTGTGTGTGTGTGTGTGTGTGTGTGTGCACATGTGTGACATTACCTTAGAAGAGAAGAATGGGGAAATAGAGTCTATGACTTTTAGAAATAATTTTAGATTTTCCAATCACTTTCTTCTTCATTAATGTATATTTAAATTATATTAGAATTTGATTTTAGACTAGTAGATATTAAACAGGAAAGGAAATTCTGCTCTTCTCTCCTAGTGTAAAAAGGAAAAAAAAAAATCTAAGTTGTTATGTAAGAAATGTCGATTCTGTGAGCTTGAAAATTACTTATCCGTCACTCAAAATCCCTACAAGATCCTGATAATCAGAAACTTTTGTTGCCCGTTGCCATCGATGATTTTAAATGGTTTCCTAAGTAGTACTGAATGAATTCGGAACATCCAGTTAGACAATAACCCCCAGAGTGACAAGCAGACTGCAAAAGGGATTTGTCTTCCAGGACTCTTGCTCCATTTGTAATATGCACACCTCAAGGCCTAATCTGCCAGATTCTCTAAAATGCGGTTGCCTGGATTCATCTCTGCACACCAAAGCCTTCTGCGGGGAGCAGGCCCTTGCTGGGCACTACTGGTAAACAAATTAGAGCAACTCCATTATGTTGTATGAAAGGCCTAGCATTTTTCTCTTGCTGATTGTAATTAAGTTCATCTAAAGGTCGGCTGCGAAGCGCCCTCTGTTATCACGGCTGCTGTATGCGGAGGAGCTTTGTCATATTTAATGCTGCAGCTTTGCTGTAGATAGTTCATAAGAACTGGAACCCATCCAGCCCTAGGACTAGATTGCTTTGTGTCTGCGAACACTTACTGCATATTATGCTCCTCAACTCCTATCACTGGCAGCCAAGGAGGGGAGGAGGTATTCTGAAGCTGCAAACACAGCTGCTTTTGAGGAAGCAATTCCCAATTAATTCACTATTATGAATAGCTAGTTCCCCTACTCCCATGTGATAAAGTCCCTTGTAAGTTAAACAGAATTTATATTATTAAAATAGTTAGCACATGACAAGTGCTTCTCATTCAGATGCGTCTGTGACATCACTGATTGAAATGCCTCCCTGGTGACACAGATCACATAAAGACATGTTCAGTTTTGATCCAGGGGTGCTCTGATTTTCTTGCTTGAGTGTTAAGCCAAGATGAACAGCTCATACTTGGGTTTTCACAAAATGTTCACCGAAATGCTGATATCTATCACCTCTCCTCATTCACTATTAAGAGACCTAGCCAACTACAGAGATGATTCTAAGACCTGGCTTGAGTGCTAGGAGATCTGAGGGGACTCATGTCAATTTTCTAATCCTACGGGGTCATTGTTTCCTCATGGCAAAAGGAAGAAGTGCTGTTATTCAATTTAATTAGGTGACAATTTGGTTAATCACCCCAAGTGGTGCAATTTTGTGGGTGAAAGAGGGCACTGGGCTAACAAATAGAAATCAGGACTGTTCCAGGCAAACCAAAATCCATGGCCCACTTTCTAATGACAATTGTTCGAGGAAACTAAGGTATTTAGATATGCTTAAAAAGCCCTATTGAACCCAGAGTTACTTCATCCTCATTAAAATCCTCTTATTTCTTCTGAAACTCTTTAACTAGTTCCTCTTTGTTTAAAGATCTATTTATTAATTTGAGAGAAATCGAGAATGAGAGAGTGAGAGAGAGAGCAGATGTGAGCAGGGAGAGGGGCAGAGGGAGATTCTCAAGCAGACTCCCCGCTGAGTGCAGAGCCTGACGCAGGGTTCCATCTCAGGACCCATGAGATCATGACCTGAGCCAAATCCCAGAGTCGGATGCTTAACCCACTGAGCCACCCAGGCACCTCTAAGTAGTTCCTCTCTTAAAAGCAGAGTCAGACTCAAACAAATAATAACTCTAAATAATCATAAACTCTAACAAATAGTAAATCTAACAAAGAAAGTCAATTACCTAGAAAGTAATATGCAGACTTAACTGTAGGAAATTAGTATGAAATTGTGTATGTTATCCCATTTAAGAAAGCCCAAGAACATTTTAGAGTAAGGGTATATATATGTACATTTCCTGACAATTAAGGTCCATAGTGCAATGCCAAAGGCTAGGTAGGTTCAGGAAGCTGCTGAGGCATCAGTACATTGAACTGGGTGTTCTGAGCTCTGCTAGGGCAAGTTTCCTATTGCATGAGGTCCTATGTTAGTAAACAAGGAAATGTGTGGAAACTTCCTGGGCAAAGAGTGCATCAGTTCTAGCCCAAGCATTAGCCCTTCAGGTGTAAAGAGCACATTTTCCAAACATGAGTTTAGGGATTCTGACCCTATACTAAGGAAATCTCAAGAAAGATATACCCTGTTTGTCCAAATGACCTCAGTTGTATTTTTTAAATGCTAACATCTTTCACAACCATGATACATTGTCAAAATGATGAAATAAACATCAGTACATTACAATTAGCTAAACTATAGACTTTATTTAGATTCTCAATTATAGGGGCCCCTGGGTGGCTCAGAAGGTTAAGCGTCTGCCTTTGGCTCAGGTCATGATCTCAGAGTCCTGGGATCAAGTTCTGCATCGGGCTCCCTGCTCAGCAGGGAGTCGGCTTCTCCCTCTCCCTCTGCTCCTTCCCCCTGCTCATGCTCGCTCTCTCTCTCTCAAATACATAAAATAAAATAAGAATCTTAGATTCTCAATTATAATTTGTAATTCCTTTTTACTTTGGCTCTCCAGTAATGATTTACTTTTAGAAGTATCTTGATCTCCCCAAAAACTATTTCCATATTTCTCAAACAAACACAGGGAGAAGCCCATGGCAGTAACAAAATGGTTAATTTCAATATCAGGAGAATCACTTTTTCCTACAAAGATGGTTGGCATTGAGTATGTACGTGTGTATGGGTTGGGGGGGTGATATTTGTTTTCTCCCCTTTAACCAATTTCACAATTGAATGAGCCTCAAGCTTATCTCTTGCTTCAGCAACTCAGAGAGACGCCCACCACAGAGCTGTACCCAGCACTTACTGATAATCTGAGTACTGCATGTAATAGTCCCCTGTGTTTTCCCAGGGGAATATCCACACAGAGTCAGGAGGTAGTGAAGCAGAGCGTTTATTTCCAGATACAGCCATGCTTGTCTTTGGTCAAATTGTGCTTCCCTCCCCCCACAAGTAGTACTGCCCATTTCATCTTCTAAATCACTGTCTTGAGGCTTCCTTCACAAAAAGAGCAGAGCAGTCTCTCAAGTGGCTAACACAAGGATCTGGAAACCAGAATTTGTGGCTGGAATCCTATTTTCACTGTGGTATTTGGTGCAATAGCACTTGGCTCTTTGGAAGGCAGTGGCAATTGAAAGAATACAGAATTCTAAACCTTCCAAACCTGAGTTTTGATCTGGGCTTGAAAGCCCAGTTCCCTGTGTGACCTTGGGAAACTGGGGGCAGTCTCTGTGTCTCAGCTTTGTAAGTTACACAGCAGTAACAGCGCCCACTTTAATTGTTGTTAGTAGTCAAAGGTAAGCAGAAGCTCCACGTGTACCACTTTTTCTCCTTAACCAGGTCCGTTATCAGGAAAGAAAAATAAGCTGCGGGATTGACATTCAAAGTGGCAACTGAAGTTACTGAATCTGCTTTTCTTAAACTCGGTTTCTTTCTGAGGAATTCTTGCTAGACTCTTGTGGCTGTTGGTTACAATTCTTAAGTGTATCCTTTAACCAGAAGTTTCCAGTTCTACCTGGGACTAGCACAGAAAAATAATCACTATCGAGGCACCGAAGGTTTTCATTTTGGTCCCCAAGCCCCTGGTGTGACTGTCTTCACTCCCAAGCTTGGAGATTTCCAGGGCCCTTGATCTTGGACTGAACTTCAGTTTTAACCTGGCTTGCCTGATCTTGGGTGACCAGAGCCAACTTTACATAGACAAACTTGACCTCCACTGCTCTTCAGCATACGTCCCGTCTCTCGTACCTGCTTGGTTTCTTCTCTGAACCTCCTTAATGTGACAGGCAGTTCTCTTGTCTGTGGAGAACTCTCTCTTGCCTCCTCTCCAGCCTAGTTCCTGACGCCTATCCTGGGTCCTCTCTACCTCCCACTTCTCCTGATTTTGAACGCTCACCCAAGGTTGACACCTAGTGCTACTCTGTGCTCTCATTATTCCTGGGTCTCTGCTTTGGGTCTCTAAAAGAAGTGCAGGGGCACCTGGGTGGCTCAGTCATTAAGCCTCTGCCTTCGGCTCAGGTCGTGATCCCGGGGTCCTGGGATCGAGCCCCGCATCGGGCTCCCTGCTCCGCGGGAAGCCTGCTTCTCCCTCTCCCACTCCCCCTGCTGTGTTCCCTCTCTCGCTATGTCTCTCTCTGTCAAAGAAATAAATAAAATCTTAAAAAATAAATAAATAAAAGAAGCACAAACATCGTATATGCAGAGAACTTCCAATTTTCTCACTACCTCATAATCACACATACCCACATCCAGGATGTCTTTAATCACCACTTTGAAATTAATTGTTCTGGAGGCATTTCTTATACAAAATATAATTTTGAATCCTCTCTCCCTGCATACAAAATCATTTCAGTGGATCACCGTGTCTTGTTATACTGAGTAGTCAGAGAAAAGTACCTTTTTCACTTTGAGGATGGAGTCAATTTTAAAAATAATGAGCGAAGGTGGGAGGGAGGGATGGGGTGGCTGCGTGATGGGCGTTGGGGAGGGTATGTGCTATGGTGAGCGCTGTGAATTGCCTAAGACTGATGAATCACAGACCTGTACCCCTGAAACAAATAATACATTATATGTTAATAAAGAAATATTGTATACTGTTTAAAAAAAAATAAAAGAAATGGTGGAGTTTCCAGGAGGGAAAGCTAAAGAATATGAAAAATATTTTGGAATGTCCTGGGCGCAAAAAAAAAAAAAAAATCATAAGCTGAGTCTGTTCACATGTTGAAAGTTAGGTTTCTTCTGGGCATGAGGCAAAAACTAGAACATATGAATATTCAGAACTTTGAATAACTTGGTTCTAGAAAATTCTGTCTACCCCAGTGTGTATAAATCTCACAAAACAGTGCCTTTAATTTTCAATGTTTATCAAAGTGATATATAATTTTCCAAAATAAAATGTGGGAGCCTCTAACAATGGTTTTATAATATTTATCAAAACTTTTCAGTGCTATTTTTAGGGAAAAAAAGTCAGAAAACTAGAAATAATTTTATAACAAACACTCATGTTTCCAACACCCTAAATTGGTGGCTGTTTACATTTCTGTCTTTTTTTTTAATTTATTTCATGTATTTAATTAAAAATATATCTTTGGAGATAATCTTGTTTTTCCTCTCACGGTCAATTCCATTACCTATGCTCCTTCTCAGAGGTAACAGATACCATAGATTTAAGATCTTTCTAGTCTTTATTATACATATAATATGGCCTATTTTGTATATGTGCTTAAACAGTGGTGATAAGTAGTGCTGTACCTATTTATCCATATCAGCTTGTTTTTATCTCTCAGTTTCATTGTTTCACTATGTATGTGTGTGTTATGTGTGAGTTTGGGTCTATTCCATACTATAAATAGCCCACATTGTAATATCTGTTTATGTCTAATCAGCATTTAAGTTATTTCCAGATTTTTTGGCTACAATAAGCCATGCAGTAGGGGATGCACTTATCCAAAAATGGAAATTATTGAGACATGGAGTATGTATATTTTTAATGTTACTAGACAGTGCAAAATTGCTTTCCAAAGTGGTTGCAACACTTTACACTCCCCAAAACAATTTATGAAAGTACCAATTTCCCTTCCAAAAACTTGCTATTTTCAAAAATGTTATTGATTGAAAATTTGACTACTGAAAAACCATCACTGTTGTTTTAATTTACAACCCTTGTTATTAAGGATGTTGAATGACTTTTCATATGTGTAGCTGCTTTTCAAGGTTCCTTTGCTATGAGTTGCCTGTTCGTAATATTTGTACATTTTTCAACAGTGGGATATCTTTTGTCATTGATTTCAAGTGTTTTATATATTATACATTTTATAGCTGGTATTAACTTTTGCAGACTGGTATTATCCTAGTCTGTGATGCATATTAATTAGGGTATAGGTTAAGGTACTAAAACAGAGTGGCACTAAAATACAGTGCTTCACACAAGATAGATATTTCATTATCTCTAATACAAAAGTCCAGGTTGTCACAACAAGACTGGTGCCATGGGTCTGTGTTGTAAGAGATCGAAGCTATTTTTTATCTTGTTTCTCTGGGGACCTTAAAACTTCTCTCTCATATTCCAGGATGACAGATCCAGCTCCCACCATTATGAAAGCACATTTCTGGCAAGAAGGGAAAAATTATAAGGGGAGGACACACTCTTGCTTCGTAAGGACATGACTTAGTCAAAATGAAGCCCGTGCTCTCATTCTGCCTTGACCAAAATTTAATTGTGTGGCCACACTTATCTGCAATGGAGTTTGTGAAATACAGTCCTTGGCTGTATGGCAATGTGCACATCTGAAATTCTCAGCAAGAAGAAAGAAGGCCTATGTTTTGTTTTTCCCTTTCTGTCAGGGTCATCTTGAAGAGAAGAGCAGCAGATGAACTACAGTTGCTGTAGGTCATTGGAAAATTCTGTGTCCTCCTTCTTTTCTTTGTGTTTCTGCAAAGATAGCCAGCCCCAGCCACTATGTTCCCAGGTTTGGGGTAACTTAGAAAGCAATGTTCCTCTCCCTCGGTCTTTTAAGAATCGTGGGAATACAAGTTCATTTCCAGAAAAGCAAGATGAGAATGAGTAGCATTTTCTCCTAGGGCTTCTGCTTTAATTGTGGTTGTGGTTACTAGCTTTCTTAAACTCCTTTTCTTCTTAAAAAAGGTGACATCCATCCAGGGTTATGAATATTCTTTGCAATAGCCATTTGAGAGGAGCTCTTTGAATCAATTTCTAAACTAAAAATAATAATAATAATTGCTTTTGCTTGTTGCCATAAATTTAAATAATGTTTGAGCATCATTCTTCCACTCAAGGTGACATTAGTGATAAACCTGGGATGGGTGCTCTGTAAATATTAATAACATATCAAAATGTGTAATTTGTCAGTCAATATTGCTACAAAATTGGCCTGAATAATGGAATATGAGGCATCAGTGACCATCAGAACAAACTCAAAACGTGCCCAGATTGATTAAAAGAATGGAAGAAAATAGTTAATATACAATTGCTTTTTAAATGTCTTTGCATTATTTGGTTGAAAGATTTCTGCTAGCATCGTAGCACTACATTTTAAAGCCATTCAAAGTATCCTATTTTCTAGGAATTATGTTAAGAAAATGTAATTCACAAATGTTTTTATTTTTATAACTAACACACACTATATTTATAACTAAGAAATAATACACATTAATAATGGCTCAGGAATTTTTCCTTTAAAAAAAAGAAAATTACAAAATGGAAATTGTAAGCAATATAAAATCTAACCCTCCATTCAAGACATATAGACATGATAGATAAAATATATTTTAAAATTTGAAATAGATAGAGAAATGCCTATCCTCAAAGTCATGAGCATGATTTCTGAGTAATACAGAGAGAAAAACCCAAAGGATCTATGGAAAGTCAGGACCACACAGAGATGATTTGGCCCAATTTTCAATGCCAGTCAAGAAACAGAAGCCAAATGCATTTCATGCTTGGGAGGAAACAAGAACCCAGTTTCCCATGTGTAGATAGAGGTTGGAACCCTCCACCTTTTCAGCACATGGAACTCATCCTTAGTATCATCCCACACCCGATGTGAGCCCTGGACAATGGAGGAATATCTAGCAGGCAGTTTTGTATTTGAGTTCCCACAGGTCCATGTCTTTTACCCATTCTGGGTGTTTTTCTGAAAAATCTCTTGCCTGAGATTTCTACAACACATAGATATTTTGATTGGAGACAACAAAACCTGAGATTTAGATCCCAACAGAGGATCAGACAAAGACTGATGGATGGATGTATAGATATAGATTATATTATCTATCTATATTATTATTATATAATATTTCCCTGATAATTTTTTCAAACATACTCAAGCAACAGTCTCTTTAAAACATATATATATATATAATTCTCACTCTCCCTCTCCCCATGCCCAACCCACCCAACTCATGCATGCTCTCTTTCTCCCTCTCTCTCTCAAAAAACAAAACAATATATATACACATATATATATATAAATTTAAAACACACGTATATGTTTCTTTAAAAAATCCTTCAGAATTCAATGATTCTAATGAAGATGTTCCACACAATTCAGTTTTGCTACTGCCATGAACACACACACACACACACACACACACACACACACACACACACACACCCCTACAGACACAGACACACAGTAATGGTGAAGGAGGGGGGGAGGGGAATTTGTTTTTGATGCTATGATGGAAATGTATTGAATGAAACACATCTGTTGTATGACTGGTTACTGTGTTGTTCTGTTTAACTGATTATACACACTTGTGAAAGCTTTAAAGCACAGAGGTGTATTGTGTATATTTGATTAAATGTTGACGTGGTGTTTTGTTTTGTTTTGTTTTTCTCAAAGCCAGTACCAGTAAGACGCTCAGTCCAGGCTGGAAGAAATGTAAACTAACATATCCGAGGTTGCTAAAGTCTGCCAGACACTGGAGTATGTGCTTAAATCTCTTGGCTCATTTTACATCTATAGCAACTATTTGAAGTAGATATAATTTTATTTTATAAATATCACAAATTAGGAAATTGAAACTCAGAGAAGTAGACCTTCCCAAGTCCTCCAGCTACGAGTACAAGAATAGTATTTGAATCTAAGCTTTTATTCCAAAATACATACTTTCTACAGAAAATCCTTTTTCCTAGAATTTAAAGCTCTACTGGAATATACCTTTAATAGCAATGTAGAATTCAGCATGCATCCTTTTAACTTAGTCACATTTTTGCAAATATAATCTTTCATCCAAATCTTTTTTTTTTTCAGTAGCTATTGGCAATAGTTACTCATTTTGAGTAACAAGAAAAGAGAAAATTGTGGAGCAGAAACTCTTTTGTTTTCAAACTGGGAAAGAAATGTGTAGGTGAAGTTTTGAGAGAGGCTGCATCTTGGGATTATATTAACTCAAGTGATACAAGATAAAGCCAAATACATTCTGAATGCAAGAGAAATTATTGCAAAATATTTCATATTTGATGTACTTAAAAATGGATCCTCTGCCTTGGATCCTCAAGGGAAAATGGAAATACAAAGTCATCTATTTTATTAAGTATGAAATCTGACCTTGAACCTACTTTCACTCAACCTACCATGTATTTCCATGACAAGAAGGTCTCCCTCAGAAAGATTTCCTTAAACCAGGTTGAGATTACACATCCTATTGACTAACAGCAGGGGTTTTGCCTAAGTGTTTCCAGTTGAAAAGGTAACATGTTTCCAGCCAACAACGTAGGTGGGATTACATAGGCACATAGCTTCTTAATATCAAGAGAAAACCCAGACTGTTGTAGTGACCACTCTCCTTAGATTTTTCAAAGCAGTTACAATTTCAAAAGTTATGTCCCATTGTCATTTTATATGTTCAATCAAGCATAGCTCTCATGATCATAGGTCTTTCTTAAAAATCAGATGAATACAAATATATCCTCTTAAGGAGTATTAGTTAAAGAACTCAAGCAGGTGCTATTTAGAAGGTCTATTCAAACTTTAAAGTCTCTTCTTCAATAAGAAAGCCACCCACCAAGAAAAACCATACCCCATTGAACTCTTCCAAATATATTACATAAATCAGGCATGGGAGTGTTGGTCACACAGTAGGTACACACAAATAGCAATTTTAAGTATTATTACTTCCATTCTGAGGGATCCTCTGCTTTTTCAGGAAATATATAATGATATACATTATAAAATATTAAGAACACAGAGCATGTAAAATTTTAATGTGCACACAAAAGTCTTTTACAACCTTCTCACTCACTAAGTGGTCCCACATTAAAATAAAATAAATCTTCACCCAAAGAGAAAGCACTTAAAATGTGCAGTTTTTTCAGATTTTAGTTCCCCAAAGAATTCATTTTTCTTAATAGTGTCAGATATAATAAAACCATCCATTTCAAGGAAAAAATAATTAAAGCACTTAGCATGATGTTTTACTTTCAGTATTTAAAAATCAGCCATTTCTTATGATCAGTAATTTGGGATTCCATTAGATTTTATGATACTAAATATAGATATACACAATAGATACTAATGACTCTGGACTCTCGGACACTTGCTACTTAAGTTATAAACCAGGATATCTGCCAAGACTTATGTTCTTTTTTTTTTTTTTTGAGATTTTATCCATCTATTTGACAGAGAGAGACACAGCGAGAGAGAGGGAACACAAGCAGGGGGAAAGGGAGAGGGAAAGGGAGAAGCAGGCTTCCCGCTGAGCAGGGAGCCCAATGAGGGGCTCAATCCCAGGACCCTGAGATCACGACCTGAGCAGAAGGCAGACGTTTAATGACTGAGCCACCCAGGCACCCCTGCCAAGACTTATGTTCTTAAAAATTACACAGAGAATGCAAAATGATGATGAAATAGGGCATAGGGGAAGAACACAGATCCTACAAAATGATGTTTTCCATGTGTTTCATATTCTTTCAAAGCCAGTGCCATTTATACAGAGATAACCCTAGATGGTTAATTATTTTTATCCACTCATTTCAGTATGTACATGTAATATATACATATAAATATGTATAGAGTGCTTCAAATATACTAGACAGTATCCTTTGCACCAAGGATTTAAAAAAAAATACATAAAAAGAAAACAAGAGTTCCAGCCCCTGACCTCAAAATGCTTACAACCTAGTTGAGAACAATATAAAATAAAGTAAATATAGTTCAATGTGCTAAGGCAATAAAGGACAGGTAGTGAGCACTGGGAAGAAGTGTTTACTTGTGAAGGTGATCTGCAAACATTTCAGAGTGTAAAGATGAACACATGGGATAAGGGGAAAAATTCAGTAGAGCAAGAAGAAGTTCTTATGGAGACATCTACCAGGTCTTTGATGATGGGGAGGGTATTTTAAATCTATTCTTCTCAATATGGTTTCCTTCAAGAACCAAAATCAGAAGCCCATCGAGCACTTGTGTAAATTTCCAGGTTTTACCTATAACTGTTGGATCAGAATACATAAGGTTAAGGCCAAAACACATGCTTAACCTATACCTGGGCAGAACTTGTATGCTGTATCAGATGGACAGAAGGTGCAGTTACATCTCATTTAGAACTAACAGTGGTTTCTTATGACCTCTTCCTTATAAGCTACCACCTATAATATCTTCTGTTGTAAACAGAATTTTTTCTAATTGAGTTGACAACTTTAAATAGCTTCATTTTTAATAATAAAAATACAGGGGCGCCTGGGTGGCTCAGATGGTTAAGCATCTGCCTTCAGCTCTGGTCATGATCCCAGAGTCCTTGGATCGAGCCCCGCATCGGGCTCCCTGCTCCGTGGGGAGTTTGCTTCTCCCCCTATCTCTGTTTCTCCCCCTGCTCATGCGTGCTCTCTCTCTCTCTCTCTCTCTGTATCTCTGTGTCTCTAATGAATAAATAAAAAAAAATAATAATAAAAATACAACAGATTCCTCAATTAAAGCATTGTTTATAATGACAGACATTTCTTATGCTTTCTTGAATAAAATCAGCTTCCTAAAATCTGTGTCATTTTCAGGACTGTGTTAATTGTTCCATTCATTGCCACCGGATGAAGAGAGACACTATTCGTGCTGGTTGGGGGCAGTTAGGTTTCTAATGAGCAGAAATATCTGTGAGATCATTAAATAGCATGCATTTAAATTAGTCTGCACCAATATTTCTATTATGATAATAGTAATAATAATAAATCCCTACCATTATTTGCATATCACATTTAAGATAAAATCTAGAATAACTTTAAAAGTAGAAACACCTGGTGATAATTTGCAATAGCTCACAGTAAATCTCAGCTATTATCTATTACTCAATAATTTAAATCTGATTATATCTCCCTGATCTAAATAACAAACTTCTCCCACCCCCTTCTTAAGTTTAGAAGCCTTCTAATCTTCCTTCATTTCAGTGATAAGCATGGACAGAGAGAATATTGTCCCATTATAGAAAAAGTAAAAAGCAAAATGACAGCAACAAAAAAATACCATACATGGATCAGGCAGAGTCCTTAAGTGGCAGTTTACGTTTTAATAGGAATTTGCCTTGTTGCAATTTGCTTTGTTGCCTACTTGCCATGCAGCATCCCTAAAAATCACCACATTGTTGTTTTACTTCTTGATGTACATTTATGCTTTAGTTAAAAACAGCTTCATTGTGGCTCTTATTTCTTCTTCCTATCTTAATATATACTTATGTGCATTCATAGGGAGTGTATCAAGATTTTGGATAATTTTGTTGTCTTCTTACCCCAATCTCTAACATAATTTATGGGGTTAATAACAAGAGTAAAAGATGCTCCTAAATTTTAGATTTGTTAGAACTTTAACATCTGCTTAAAGCTTTATCATCAGAAAATTCTTTAGATATGCCATTTTCCTTTGTCTGAAATTTACAATAACATTTATTTAAAACAGATCTATGTTTACCTTTACATATACTATATTTTTATCATACTATCATTCCTAAAACAAACAAACAAATGGAAGTAGAGACTAGCATATTTGCAATATAAACAAAAGTACATTTAGGGCAAGAAAAGAGTCTGTCAGATATATGCTCACTTCTTTATAGAATTTCATATAGCCTCTTCCCAAAAGGACACAATCCAAAACCAAAAAGCAGAAATGGTAGCCATTATCACTCAAGCTAAAAGTAGTGACTGTAAAATTTAATTATTTGATGAAAAAATGAAGGTTAGACAAATAATATTTCTTCAATTCCAAAAATTGTTACTGTATGCCAAAAAGCTTTGTCATATATCCATGATGTAAATATGAATAAGGCATATTTCTGGAGCTTCTCATTATCTGGCAGTGGACTTTGAGAACTAGAATAAATAACTTAGTTCACAAATTTGGAACTTCCTGGTACAATGAATAACAACTTTGGATATTTATTTTTCTCAGCTATTGTATGTGCCTAATTAGCCCTAGCCATGTGTCTTTCACGTGTTTTGTATCAATACATGGTATCGTTAAGAATGTCCTAGTTTGTTTCTTTGTAATGAATTTTCATGATTCCTGTATGACAATTCTCCAAATTTGTGTTTACTCATAAAGATAGGAATGGTATCATGGATCCTTGGCCCTTCAGCCATTTATTAAGGTGAGTGTCACTGTGGTTAACAAAATGAGCATCCAAGTTTGGTGATTCATGGAACATTTTCACTACATTCCAATATTCTTTAAACTAGCTTACAAACTATACCATTTCTAGACTTACTCCAGATGTAGACCCAAAATAACCTCAAAATCATAAACACTTCTATTTTCTTTTATCAGATCATCATGTTTTATAATTTTGAAGTTCACCTTCTTATTTGAGGAATTGGAATAAATTAAAAAGAAAAACCACACACAAATATAAAAAGCTTAAATAAGTGCCAGATGTCAAGAAATTTGCAGCCAGACTCTGAAATATATCAGCAAAAATTTCTAAGGAAAATGTTGAAAGAAGAGAAAAGTTTAGGAAGATAAACCTGAATTTCTGTAGTTGCCCATTAGCCTCTTGACTGGGGAGTGCCAATTCATCGCCCCTGGCTTCAGGCACCTGGCACTGGGACCACCTTAGTACCAACTGGTTTCCAGAGAATGAAATGAGATTTGGAGGTTCACAACAGGTGTAAAAATTATTGCCAAGTAAAATTTTCCTTATTTGCTTACTTTTCATGCTTATCTACTTTTTGAGCAATATGATTTGTTTGTCATTTAAACATTTTTGTTAGTATTTTAATTATGTAGGTTAGTTCATACAAACTTTAACTTTATTGGAAAATTAGTCCAACTTCCTACAAAATAGAGGCAAGCACCTTACAGCACCCCTCCAGGTTATGCTCTATAGACCTGGGTAAATAGTGCCAGTGCAAAGAAGTCACAGCTTTGCAAAGAAATTCATGACAATGTGAAACTGATAATTTCCATATATACATCTACTTTTTTCTCAATTCTAGTAAATCATTGCCTTTAATTCACTCGACAAATATTTATTAAGTATTTACAATGCACTAGTCAAACATATGAATAATTCTAGACTTGTGGCAAGTGCTATCATTAATATAAGAAAGGAGGGTGACAGAAAAATCGCATGCTTAGGTGAACTACTTGAGATGAAGCGGTTGTCAGTTTTGATGAAACCTGAAGGATGAGAAAGAGCCAGTCTTGTAAGAATGAAGTATGGTGTAATGGCGCTAGAATTCAGGCAGAGGATCTGGAAAATTCAGTCTCTGAAGTCAGAAAGGACAAGACCAAAAGAGGGCAAAACTATCATGAAGTCAGAATAGAGATCAGGACAAGATCAGGCAGGGCCAAGAAAAGGAGTTTGAGTCTTCTTCTAAAATGGGAGTCACTGATAGTTTTCCAACTGGGAAATGATATGGTTTTACTTCTGTTGGAAAAAATATCAGTCTGGTTGTTATGAAGAAAATGAAACATAGTGAAGTAAATGTGAAAGACCAATTAGGAAGCTATAGAAATTGTCTTGATGAAATATGATTGTTTCTGAAAATATGATTGTAGAAGTGCATGTCAAGAAGAAAGAGCAAGTGCAAGGCATATTTTATGGAGACATTCATGACTTGTCAATAAATTTGATTTTGTGAAGGAGGTAAGGAGAAGAACTGAGGATGTATTTCAGGTTTGTGATTTGGTCAAGTGAGTAATAATGGCACTCTTAAAGAGATGAGGAAGAATAAGGGAGAAAGTGTTTCCTGGAAAAGTTCCAAAATGAGATGTTTTGGCTCATGTTAAATTTGAAATGGCCTTGAAATATCCAAATATAGACATGCAGTAGACAAGTCTATAACCTGTACCTTAAGTATAGTGGAGAAATCTCAGCTGGAGATAAGACTCTTGCAGTTGTGATCATGCAGATACCATCAAAGGTATGGTAAGAAATGGATCGCCTTAGGGGTAAAAATGAAGATAGGTAAGCCTCTATATTATTCTGTGATGCAGTTCCTCTATTAGGCAAATAGTAAAAGAAGAGAAATGAGTCAAGGAAATGAGTCAAATGAAAGCCAGGAAGAGGGTAGGGTGTCATGTTCGCCAAGAGAAGAACATCCTTCATAAAGGAGAAACTGAAGAGGTCAGGGTGGACAAAGACAGAAAAGTGACCCTGGACAAGAACACTTTCAGTGGAGTGATAAGGATTTGACTGACAGGGAAAGAATTGGAAACATCATGCATAGGAAACTGTTTTGAAAGGGGAGCAAAGAAGTGGGAATATAGCCAGAGGGACATGAGGAGAAAGGGGACTTTGTTTTGTTTTGCTTGTTAGTTTTTGTTTTTTTCTTAATGAGAGATTCTAAAGCATGTTTCCTTGTTTATTCTATTGTTAAAACAATAGAACAATAGAACAGAGACTACTGGGACAGAAGAGAAAAAACAAATGAAGGAACAAAGCCCTTGACAAGGCGAGGAGGATTGAGATCCAGGGTCCAAGGGGAGAGACTGGCCCACCAGAGGAGTCTTTTGGTAGGCGATGTCTTTTTCATAGGATTTGAAGTCATTCTTTTCTAAATTAGACGGGAAAGTCAGTCATCCAATATTTGAAGGTTACCAATTCATCTTGAAGAAAATGTCCTTCAGAGCAGAAATGTGAAATGCATTTTTTTTTTTTTTTACCTCTCAGCATCCCTAAGGGAGAAGTTTGTTCTGGTTCACAAAGACCTACATTCAAGAGTTGCCTACATTCAAGGCAACTAAGAAACATGCTTGGAAAAATAATGAAGAATCCTGAGGGATTGTGCAGAGAAAAATCACCAGATTTTGAAATGAGACAAATGAAAGTTAGTTGGGTTTTTATTTAACAACTGTATAGTAATTCGAACTTGGTGATATGCAGTAATGTAAGTAAAATCCTAGCTAATAGATATCACTGTTCATTAAAAACAATATAAGTTGCAATTAAAAGAAAACCTCACCTGGATGGGCTTGAATAAAAAATGGAGTCTACTAGAATCTGGATATTCCAGGGACAGTATTTAGGCACACCATGCCTCAGGGTTCAAACAAAATGATCAGGACCTGCTTCTTCTCTCCCTACAAAAATCTACTTTACTATCTCAATTCTGAAGCATGTCCTTCTGTCTCACGTAAGATGATTGCACAAAGTTCTCTTTTTAATGCCCATTGGAAACATATAAAGAAAAAAGACAAGCAACAAATTGGGATAAATTGAAACATAATAAGCCAATTATATATAAAGTGTATTTTTATAAAACTCCAAAATTCCAACAGAAAAAAAAAATGGCAAAGGGTACAATGCGGTAGTAGTGACTAGGATAGGGAACATAAATGGTTCAAAAACACTGATGCTTTTCAATACTACTCAAAATCAAGGAAATCCAAAATGAAATCACAATGACACATTATTGAATATGCACTGGAGTAACCCAAATGAAAATGTAGTGATGAGGATGTGGAGCAATAGAACAGTGAAACTTCCACAATTGGTGGTGGGAGTGTTAACCGTCACAGTTATATTAGAAAGGGTATGACATCACCTAGTAAAGCTGAAGATGCACATACCTACACCTGGCCTTTTTATACCTAGATATATATCCCAGAGAGATTGGCCACCAGGAGTCATGTATGGAATGTTCAAAACAGTAATAATGATGCAAAATAATGATGCAAAAGATCATCAACGATAGAAAAGATACGGAAGTAAATAAATAAATTGTGGTATATATTCCATTCATATGGCATTATAAAGCAGTGAAAAGAAATGAACTAAAGCAAAGCAGTCACAACACAGATCTCAAGAATAAAATGTTTAGCCAAAATAGCTGGTCAAGGGAATATTTAACATGTGATTCTACGTATGCAAAGTTTAAAATGGAATAAATTTCACACAATATTATTTAGAATTATATACATACGTATTAGAACTCTATAGAAAGATAAAAAAAAATAATACTGCATTTAAGGAAGTAGTTACCCCTGTGACGGAATGGTAAAGAGGATGAGATAAGATGGAAGGGCTTCTGAGTCACTGGAAAACTTTTATTTATTAAGTTCAGTGTTGGATGATACATGTGTACTCAATTCTTATTATTTTACTCTGCTATAGATAGTATGTACTTCTCAGTGTGTATATTTCACAATAAAAACTTAACCATGTGACATTAACCAAAGCATTATGCAGTACACCTAAGTTGCTAATTATATTTGTAACACCTATGATATGCTGGTGAATCTTGTGTGCTTGGGCACAACTTTTCCAAAGTACTTAGCAATACATATCTAGAGCTATAAAAATTGTTCTTTCCTTTTGACTCCAGAGTATTACTATTTGCATTTTATTATAAAGAAAAAATATGGAAGATTAAGATCTTTCCTCTCTTTTCACATGCATTATCTACCATTCTAAACTACCATGATACCAAACAATCTGCTCCTACCAGTTTAACCTCTTATTCCTTTCCATAAGCTTCAAACTTCCACAAAAGTCTTATTTAGTTTCTTCAGAATGGGCTCCCCACCTACCTTGTTTTCCCTACTAAACCCTTCTTTATCCTTTAGGACTGAATGCAAGTGTTATTTCTTCCTGTCAACTGTCTTTGATCCACGTATAATGATTAAGTTTTCCTCCATTGTGTTTTCATATTTGTATATTCATCTATTATGATATCATTTTATGGTTCATATAATTTCCTATGAGACTGTCAGCTCCCTGAAGCCAGATAGTTTATTTACATCTGAATCTCTCCCCAACAATAAGTACTATAAATCATTGTTTAATAAATAATTGAAAAGGAAAAGAGACTATATGTTCACGGCAGCATTATTTATCAACAAAAACAACCACCCAAATTTCTACTGATGGGGGAAATTATCTGTTAATTATGGTGTATACATTTGATGAAGTATTACACACTCATTAAAATGTTATTATGAAATCAAATACAATAAAATGCTGAAAAATCTTAGTGACATAACAGCAACTAATCTAATTCATGAGAAAGAAGGAAATTTTATTGAAGATCTACATAATACCTGTGCAACTATACATACATGAACAGGAACCAGAAGGCAAAATGAAATAGCCTATATATCACAGAAATATGAAATGGTTGATTGTAGATTATTTTTGAATATTTTTTCTTCAGAATAAATATTTTTGATTGTGTTTAAAATTTAATGTTTTTAGACACAATTGACTGAGATTCCAATTCAGTAGTATGACAACCATTTTCAGAGTGCTCTCTGCTCCCCTTCTTAGAACACTGTTCAATATACACACTGAAAACCAAAAAACCTGCTTTGGATGGACACTAAGAAGCATGTTCTAACTCCAATCAATCAAATGATAGTGAGATTTTAAAATAATAACTCAAAAATAAGCATTTAATAATGGATTTTCAAGAATAATGCTAGTCACTAACTAGTAAAGAAAGGAAAAAAAGCATCTCAAAATGCATAACCAGAAGCTGTTTTAAGGATCTCATAAAAATTATAAATGTTCTATGAATCACCCAACTTAAGTATCTGTGATTGCATTAATTACTGTCCCTTTCTGCAGACACAGGCAGCACATAATACAGGAACACTTTCCACATGGGAGTATAAGCTTACAAAGTGAGCACTATCGTCCAATTTTGCTAGGATATGCATCTGAATGGGCTCTGGAACATTGCAAATACAGGTTCCCGGGCCCCATCCCAAGCACGTATAGAATAGTTCTCCAGGCTTTCTCAGTTTTAAGAACACCTCAGGAGATTTAAATGTATAGCCCAGGTTGAAAAATACTTGTTTAGAGCATGAAAGTAATTCTTAAGTTTAATATAGAGCTTAGTGAAATTAGGAAAATAACTTTTAAAAAAGTTTCATTACATATAGTATTTTTGGCATAACGATGGGTATTCAAAGGATCTGAAAATCAGGTCCTCTTCATTGAAGTACTTGGTGGTGGTACATGAATTCAGCATGTGTGAAACCACCTGCTCTCTGATCTCTCTTCACCACTGAGCCAGTGCCTTTTGCCCATTGTACTTCTCTTCTGGCACACTTTCAATGCAAATTCAGACTGCCTAACTCCAATCTCCCTATTTGAATCCATCCTAAATACTATTACTGAATGAGTCTATCTTGGACATGACTCAGTTCATCAGTCCTCGGTAGGTCTCCGCTGATCATTGGGTAGAGCCTCAGACTCTCAAACTGCCACATAAGGCCGTTGACCATCCAAATCATAGACAATCTCTCCCACCTTAATCTTTTATTTTCCTCTAGTCTGTACATTGGACCAAGTCAACTGATGTTCTGTGTACCTATCCCTAGTCTTCCCCACGTTTTTTTTTTTTTTAATTCTTCACATAGTACATTCAAATAATACAAGTTCAAACCCCACCAACCCTCCATTTAAGGTCAAATTTTGTCTATTCCCCAGGGCTTTCTCTAGTGTTTCTCCACTTTAAAAGTCTCTACTTAATCCAACTAATAAATACTTTGTACTTTTTTACCCTATACTTTTTTACCTTATAGAGTCAGTACCATTTTATTACCTATAGAATATATAAGCTTTTTTTTCAATGAAGGAAAATAATAATTTTATTTATTTTTTTCTCTTTAAATTTTTTATTGTTATGTTAATCACTGTACATCATTAGTTTTTGATGTAGGGTTCCATGATTCATTGTTTGTGCATAATACCCAGTGCTTCACGCAGAACATGCCCTCTTTAATACCCATCACCAGGCTAACCCATCTGCCCAACCCCCTCCCCTCTAGAACCCTCAGTTTGTTTTTCAGAGTCCATCATCTCTCCTAGTTCATCTGCCCCTCCGATTTTCCTCCCTTCATTCTTGCCCTCCTGCTATCTTCTTCTTCTTCTTTTTTTAAACATATATTGCATTATTTGTTTCAGAGGTACAGATCTGCGACTCAACAGTCTTGCACAATTCACAGCGCTCACCATAGCACATACCCTCCCCAATGTCTATCACCCAGCCACCCCATCCCTCCCACCCCGCCACCACTCCAGCAACCCTCAGTTTGTTTCCTGAGATTAAGAATTCCTCATATCAGTGAGGTCATATGATACATGTCTTTCTCTGATTGACTTATTTCACTCAGCATAACACCCTCCAGTTCCATCCACGTCGTTGCAAATGGCAAGATCTCATTCCTTTTGATGGCTGCATAATATTCCATTGTGTATATATACCATGTCTTCTTTATCCATTCATCTGTCGATGGACATATTGGCTCTTTCCAGTTTGGCTATTGTGGACATTGCTGCTATAAACATTGGGGTGCAAGTACCCCTTCGGATCCCTACATTTGTATCTTTGGGGTAAATACCCAGTAGTGCAATTGCTGGATCATATGGTAGCTCTATTTTCAACTTTTTGAGGAACCTCCATACTGTTATCCAGAGTGGCTGCAACAGCTTGCATTCCCACCAACAGTGTAGGGGGGGGTCCCCCTTTCTCCACATCCCCACTAACATCTGTCATTTCCTGACTTGTTAATTTTAGCCATTCTGACGGGTGTGAGGTGGTATCTCATGGAGGTTTTGATTTGGATTTCCCTGATGCTGAGCGATGTTGAGCACTTTTTCATGTGTCTGTTGACCATTTGGATGTCTTCTTTGGAAAAATGTCTGTTCATGTGTTCTGCCCATTCCTTGATTGGATTATTTGTTCTTTGGGTGTTGAGTTTGATAAGTTCTTTATAGATTTTGGATACTAGCCCTTTATCTGATATGTCATTTGCAAATATTTTCTCCCAATCTGTCCGTTGTCTTTTGGTTTTCTGGACTGTTTCTTTTGCTGTGCAAAAGCTTTTTATCTTGATGGAATCCCAATAGTTCATTTTGCCCTTGCTTCCCTTGCCTTTGGCGATGTTTCTAGGAAGAAGTTGCTATGGCTGAGGTCGAAGAGGTTGCTGCCTGTGTTCTCCTTTAGGATTTTGAAGGACTCCTGTCTCACGTTTAGGTCTTTCAACCATTTGAAGTCTATTTTTGTGTGTGGTGTAAGGGAATGGTCCAGTTTCATTCTTCTGTGTATGGCTGTCCAATTTTTGCAACACCATTTGTTGAAGAGACTGTCTTTTTTCCATTGGACATTCTTTCCTGCTTTGTCAAAGATGAGTTGACCATAGAGTTGAGGGTCCCTTTCTGGGCTCTCGATTCTGTTCCATTGATCTATGTGTCTGTTTTTGTGCCAGTACCATACTGTCTTGATGATGACAGCTTTGTAAGAGAGTTGGAAGTCCGGAATTTTGATGCCGCCAGCTTTGCTTTTCTTTTTCAACATTCATCAGGCTATTTGGGGTCTTTTCTGGTTCCATACAAATTTTAAGATTATTTGTTCCATTTCTTTGAAAAAAGTGGATGGTATTTTGATGGGGACTGCATTGAATGTGTAGATTGCTCTAGGTAGCATTGACATCTTCACAATGTTTGTTCTTCCAATCCATGAGCATGGAACGTTTTTCCATTTGTGTCTTCCTCAATTTCTTTCATGAGTATTTTATAGTTTTCTGAGAACAGATCCTTTGCCTCTTTGGTTAGGTTTATTCCTAGGTATCTTATGGTTTGCGGTGCAATTGTAAATGGGATTGACTCCTTAATTTATCTCTCTTCTGTCTTGTTGTTGGTGTATAGGAATGCCACTGATTTCTGTGCATTAATTAAATATCCTGCCACTTTACTGAATTCCTGTATGAGGTCTAGCAGTTTTGGGGAGGAGTCTTTTGGGTTTCCCACATAAAGTATCATATCATCTGCAAAGAGTGAGAGTTTGACTTCCTCCTTGCCAATTTGGATGCCTTTGATTTCTTTTTGTTGTCTGATCGCTGTGGCTAGGACTTCTGATACTTTGTTGAATAGCAGTGGTGATAGTGGACATCCCTGCTGCGTTCCTGACCTTAGAGGGAACTCTCTAAGTTTTTCCCCATTGAGAATGATATTCGCTGTAGGTTTTTCATAGATGGCTTTTATGATATTGAGGTATGTGCCCTCTATCCCTATACTCTGAAGAGTTTTGATCAAGAAAGGATGCTGTACTTTGTCAAATGCTCTTTCTGCATCTATTGAGAGGATCATATGATTCTTGTTCTTTCTTTTGTTAATGTATTGTATCACGTTGATTGATTTGTGGATGTTGAACCAACCTTGCAGCCCAGGGATAAATCCCACTTGGTCATGGTGAATAATCCTTTTAATGTACTGTTGGATCCTATTGGCTAGTACTTTGGTGAGAATTTTTGCATCCATGTTCATCAAGGATATTGGTCTGTAATTCTCCTTTTTGATGGGGTCTTTTTCTGGTTTGGGAATCAAGGTAATGGTGGCTTCATAAAATGAGTTTGGAAGTTTTCCTTCCATTTCTATTTTTTGGAACAGTTTCAGCAGAATAGGTATTAATTCTTCTTTAAATGTTTGGTAGAATTCCCCTGAGAAGCGATCTGGCCCTGGGCTTTTGTTTGTTGGGAGATTCTGATGACTGCTTCAATTTCCTTAGTGGTTATAGGTCTGTTTCTTCCTGGTTTAATATTGGTAGTTGTTACATCTCTAGGAATGCATCCATTTTTTCCAGGTTATCTAATTTGCTAGCATAGAGTTGCTCATAATATGTTCTTATAATTGTTGGTATTTTTTGGTGTTGGTTGTGATCTCTCCTCTTTCATTCATGATTTGGTTGATTTGGGTCCTTTCTCTTTTCTTTTTGATCTCTCTGGCCAGGGGTTTATCAATCTTATTAATTCTTTCAAAGAACCAGCTCCTAGTTTCATTGATCTGTTCTCCTGTTCTTTTGGTTTCTATTTCATTGGTTTCTCCTCTGATCTTTATTATTTCTCTTCTCCTGCTGGGTTTAGGCTTTATTTGCTGTTCTTTCTCTAGCTCCTTTAGGTGTAGGGTTAGGTTGTGTATTTGAGACCTTTCTTGTTTCTTGAGAAAGGCTTGTATTGCTATATACTTTCCTCTCAGGACTGCCTTTGCTGCATCCCAAAGATTTTGAACAGTTGTGTTTTCATTTTCATTGGTTTCCATGAATTTTTTTTTAATTCTTCTTAATTTCCTCGTTGACCCATTCATTCTTTAGTAGGATGCTCTTTAGCCCCCATGTATTTGAGTTCTTTCCGACTTTCCTCTTGTGATTGAGTTCTAGTTTCAAAGCATTGTGGTCTGAAAATATGCAGGGAATCATCCCAATCTTTTGGTACCAGTTGAGACCTGATTTGTGACCTAGGATGTGATCTATTCTGGAGCACGTTCGATGGGCACTAGAGAAGAATGTGTATTCCATTGCTTTGGGATGGAATGTTCTGAATATGTCTGTGAAGTCCATTTGGTCCAGTGTGTCATTTAAAGTCTTTATTTCCTTGTTGATCTTTTGCTTCGATGATCTGTCCATTTCAGTCAGGGGGGTGTTAAAGTCCCCCACTATTATTGTATTGTTGTCAATGTGTTTCTTCGCTTTTGTTATTAATTGCCTTATATAATTGGCTGTTCCCATGTTAGGGGCATAGATATTTACAACTGTTAGATCTTCTTGTTGGATAGACCCTTTAAGTAGGATATAGTGTCCTTCTTCATCTCTTATTACAGTCTTTGTTTTAAAATCTAAGTTGTCTGATATAAGGATTGCCACCCCAGCTTTCTTTTGGTGTCCATTAGCATGGTAAATGGTTTTCCACCCCCTCACTTTCAATCTGGGGGTGTCTTTGGGTCTAAAATGAGTCTCTTGTAGATAGCATAAAATGAGTCTCTTGTAGACAGCAAACAAGACAGGGTCTTGTTTTTTAATCCAAAATGATAGCCTGTGTCTTTTGATTGGGGCATTTAGCCCAGTTCCATTTAGGGTAACTATTGAAAGATATGAATTTAGTGCCATTGTATTTCCTCTAAGGTGACTGTTACTGTTAATTGTCTGTATTCCTTTCTGGTCTATGCTGCTTTTAGGCTCTCTCTTTGCTTAGAGGACCCCCTTCAATATTTTTTGTAGGACTGGTTTCATGTTTACAAATTCCTTTAGTTTTTGTTTGTCCTGGAATCTTTTTTATCTTTCCTTCTATTTTCAATGACAGCCTAGTTGGATATAGTATTCCTGGCTGCATATTTTTCTCGTTTAGCGCTCTGAAGATATCATGCCAGTCCTTTCTGGCCTGCCAGGTCTCTGTGGTTAGGTCTGTTGCCAGTCTAATGTGTCTACCATTATAGGTTACATATCTCTTCTCCCCAGCTGCTTTCAGGATTTTCTCTTTTCTCTGAGACTCATAAGTTTTACTATTAGATGTCGGGGTGTTGACCTATTTTTATTGATTTTGAGAGGGGTTCTCTGTGCCTCTTGGATTTTGATGCCTGTTTCCTTCCCCACATTAGCGAAGTTCTCTGCTATTATTTGCTCCAATATACCTTCTGCCCCCCCTCTCTCTTTCTTCTTCTTCTGGGATCCCAATTATTCTAATGTTGTTTCGTCTTATTGTATCACTCATCCCTTGAATTCTGCTGTCGTGATCCAGTAGTTGTTTATCTCTCTTTTTCTCAGCCTCTTTATTTTCCATCATTTGGTCTTCTATATCGTTGATTCTCTCTTCTGCCTCATTTATCCTAGCAGTTAGTGTCCCCATTTTTTATTGCACCCCATTAATAGCCTTTTTGATTTCTACTTGGTTAGATTTTAGTTCTTTTATTTCTCCAGAAAGGGTTTCTCTAATAACTTCCATGCTTTTTTCAAGCCCAGCTTGTATCTTTAAAGTCATGATTCTGAACTCTAGGTCCGACATCGCACTAATGTCTGTATTGAGTAGGTCCCTGGCAGACAGTACTACCTCTGTTCATTTTGTTGAAGTGATTTTTTTCGTCTTGTCATTTTGTCCAGAGCAGAATAGATAAATGAGAGAACAAAATGCTAACAGGTTAACAATGTCCCCAGAAAATATACTCTAATCAAATCAGAAAAGACCTGAAACCAGGGGAAAAGAAAGGGAAAGAAAGAAAAAAGAAAGAGAGAAAAAAAAAAAGAAAACGATAAAAACAAACAAATACAGAACAAAACAAAACAAAACAAAATCAGAATATGATCAAATATGATCAGGCTGGTGCATAGATCAGTGCCACACACTAGATTTTGGGTGTATTTTGGTCTGTTAGAAGAAAGGCCTCCTAAAATTTTAAAGAAAGAAAGACATATGTGTACAAAATAAGGATTGATATGATGAAGGGATGGAATATGACTGTAAAGATGAAAATTATAAAAAAAATTTTAAAAAGGAATTGATAAGAAAATATTTGAAAAAAGAAAGAAGAGGATTAAAAAAAAGGAAAGAAAAAAGAAAAAAAAAGGGGGACAGAATGTGATCAGGCAGGAGACTAGAAAAAAGCCATACACTAGCGATTTAGGGTATATTTTGATATGTTAGAAGAAACTGTATCTCAAAATTTTAAAGAGAGAACAACTTATATATATATGATAAAAATAAGGGTAACTACTATGAAGGGACAGAATATGACTCTAAAATGAAAAATAAAAATGTTTTTTTTTTTTTAAAAAAGGGATTGAGAAGATGTTGGTTGAAAAAGGGAAAAAGAAAAATTTAAAAAAAAGTGAAACAAAAATAACTTTGAAAGACTAATGAATCATGGTAAAAAAGCCATGAATTCCATGTGCAGTATTCCCCTAGCGCTGGAGTTCTCCCATTCTCATTGATCGGTAAACTTGGTCTTGGCTGGCTGTTCATGCTGATCTTCTGGGGGAGGGGCCTGTTGCCGTGGTTCCCAAATGTCTTTGCCGGAGGTGGAATTGCCCCGCCCTTGCCAGGTCCGGGCTAAGCAATATGCTCAGGTTTGCTCTCAGGAGCTTTTGTTCCCTGTAAGCTTTCCATACAGGGTTGGAGGAGGACCGTGAAAATGGCGGCCTCCTAATCTCTGCTCTGGAGGAGCCGAGAACTCGGGGCCCCACTCCTCAGTGCACCCCCAGAGAAAAGCAGTCAGTCACTCCCATCTCCCTGGTCTCTGGCCACACTCCGTGCTCACCCGGCCTGTGACCGAGCATTTCTATCTCTGGCACCCGACCCCATGTGGAGTCTCCAAACCCAGCAGATCCCTGCAGTGCGCTCCCGCGCCGCTCCTCCCAGGGAAGGAAGGTGAGTCTACCCGGATCTGCCGCTTGTTGGGTCCCTGCTGGAGGAGCAGTGGCCTGACTGTCACTGATGACAGTTTATGGCAACCCCGAGCTGAGAGCCCGCGCCTCGGCTCCGTCTCTGCAGCCGGCTTCCCCGCTCTGATATCTGGGAGCTCTGCTGCACTCAGGCACCCCCGGTCTTTCTGTGACCCCGAGGGTCCTGGGACCACACCGTCCCACGAGGTTTCCACCCCCCACTTAGCCACTGGAGCGACGTCCCTCAGCGGAGCCGACTTCTAGAAGTTCCGATTTTTGTGCTCCACGGCTCTAGCACTTGCCAGAAGCGGCCGACGGAGGCCCCCTCCCCTGCCGTCTATCCTCCCGAATATCGCCTCGGATTCACTTCTCCACACCTCCTACCTTCCAGAAAGTGGTCGTTTTTCTGTGCAGAGTTGTTGCTATTTTTTCTTCGGTCTCCTGTTGAGTTCGTAGGTGTTCAGAATGGTTTGATCCCTATCCAGCTGAATTCCTGAGACCAGATGAAATCCAGGTCTCCTACTCCTCCGCCATCTTGCTCTGCCCCACGCTAGAATATATAAGCTTTTTAAAGATAGGATTCCTGTCTAATTGATTGTCTTATTTCCTTCAGCATCTCGGAACTATTTATTCTCCAGAAACTTTCATTAGATTAATGCATGCATTAGAATTTTGACGTTTCCAGGAACCGCAAAATATAAAACCAGATAAAATTCTCTATACCCTTGCTCCCCTCAAACAATAACAATGACAACAATGTCTTCTGATTGGCCCTAAATATTATTGAAGATTTAAGCTTGCACCAAATTCTATAGAAGCTTGCATCAGATTTTAGAGAAATAAAAATAAATAATACCTATTACCTTGGAATAGACACAGGAGAATTATCAGAGTGCATATGTTAGGGGTTGAGATAAACAAATAAACACATATTTTATAATACTTATAATTTCCATTATATTTAATACAATATAGTTATGCACAAATTTCTACATTTTCACAGGCATACAAAAGGGGTGACTCTACCTGTGATTTTTAGTAATGCTTAGCTGTCCTCTGTCAAGTCCTGAATAATCTGCTCTATGATCTATTTAGTCTCACCCTGAGATGACCTGCCCACCCAGGACTCCGATTTAGGCTTCTTCCAGGATTCCATTTTCCCCTACTTCATTCTTTGCACTCACTTACCAAACATTATCTAGGCCACCAGAGAGAGTCAATTCCATCCCATATATATTATGGTCAGTTCATTAATTACTGATTTTGATTTGAGGAGGAGGGTGGATACACATTTATTTTTCTGCATTCTCCAGAAGATAAAGCACTTGTTACCGCTATAATTCCAATGATGGAGTGGTTTTCCATCATTAAATGTATCTGTCCCATGCTTGAGGTATGTTCAAAAAAATAAACCACATCCCATTCTTCTCTTGACACCAAAACCCTTCAAAAACATCTATTTCTCTTTACTATCATTTTTTTTTATCCCTAACCCTCTGAAGGTCTCAAAAAACCTGAAAAGCCCTGCTCCAACTTTGCTCTACTAGGAAAGTACCATTTTAAATCTCTTAATTACCAATCAATCTTAAGTCAAGCAAAAGCAACGTTTGACTCAATTTGTTTAGAAACCCATTCAGTCAGCCATGCAGGAGAACTGTCAGACTGGAATCAAGAAAAAGGCTTATTGGATTTTAATGTTGAACTATTGTTGCATCTGCGGTCTCCCACATTAGAGGGGCGATGGGGAGTCCAGGAAGAAAGTGAAAAACAGTCTTTCTCTCTCTCTCACTTGTTTTTTCTTTTGCAAAAGTTCAAACGTTCAATCTGTCCTTTCTATGAACCTACTATTTATGGCAACCTCTTTTAACCTATATATAATGCATGAAGAATTCCAGGCAGAATAATATTGCATGTAGGCACTCATATGACTGATTGCGTTGAACCCTGAGAGCTTTTTGATGTCAGGATCACAATATTGCAAGGTCCCCAGATAACTCTACCTGCTAAGACAACTCTTACCAACCTTCAGGAAAATTATGCATAAATTTATACTCTGAGACTTCTCTTGTGGATTCTCTTTCGATCTAGAAGACTTATATGTCTTCCTCATTTCTCTGTGTCCTTTTTCACAATATAATGCCTTCAATAGGGTTTCATTAATGCTTTCCACTGAATGACAGAGTCTATAAATTTGTGCAGTGATTCAAAGAGCATCTATGACATCTGCACAGGAGAAAATGCTATAAATGAATACCAATTGTCTCATCACCTCTTTTCAGACTATTATAATAGCGAGGTCTTTTTCTTTGCCCCATATCTCACACTCTACTCAGGTCAAGGGAAAGTAAGATAAGGAGTAAGCAAGAGTGGTAGATACTACTTCTAAATTAGTAATTAGTCTAGCACTGCCTCAGTACTCAGGGCACATGAACCTTCGTTTCTTGTGCCTTAGTCAGATAAATGACTGACATCAATGAAATTGACCCACAGTAACCTGTTCAGCTTGACTATTTCATTCCCCTATTATATTTCCAGTATGTCCAACAGTGGATTTGGAATAGCTAAATTTTCATACCCCTTCCTCATTACTTCTGGGAATTGTTACTTGTTTTTTAAAGGAAGATCCATTGCCTATGTTTGGGTTCATCAAAAGCAGAGTCAAGACAGGGACTTGACTACAAGTAGTTTATCTGGGAGTGGGAATGATGGAGCAAAGAGAGCAAGAATGAGAAGGAGAAAAATCCAATGAAGTGTGCAGGTTACCACTTGGGGCAACTGGGACTCAATCCCACAGGGAAACATCTGATAAAACATGTAGAAGGAGGTAAAAAAATTGCCTTTTGAAATATCTGGAGGCTCAGACTTTTATCCTCCAACTTCTATCCCACATTGTTTAATGTTGACCTCCAAGACTGCTAATTTCCTCCCATTTCCAGGTTGCCCAGTACACATAATTTTAGGCTAACCAAGTTCCTAAGCCTTTGGGAAATAAATTCCTGAGGAAAACAAGCAAATAAACAAAAAGTCAGAAATATCATGTGGGTTTAAAGTAGGGCACTGGCATTAAACTGAAATCAGAGGTGTATCAAAAAGATGTGGTAAGATCACACAAATTATGTGCTGTATCCATGACTCTATCAAGGTTTCTCAACCTTAGCACACTGACATTTGGGGCCACATAATTCTTTGGAAGCTGCTTTGTATATTGCAGGATGCTAAGCAGCATCCCTGGCTTGTACCCACTAGATGCCAGTAACACTCCTTCAAATGTGACAACCAAAAACTCTCCAGACATTGCCAAATGTCCCGTGGGTGGCAAAATAGCCCCTGATTGAGACCACTGACTTAAGTCAATTTATTAAGAGTCATATGAGGCATCATTCTGGTTCTCTAGCATGTCAGAAAAAACACAGAGAACCCACGTTACAGATAATGCTCCAGGAACCTTCCTCTACCACACACACACAAAAGGATCAACTCATTCATTCATTCATTATTTCTTTCAAAAACATCCATTTAGCATCTGTTAAGCTCTAAGGATGTAACTTTGAGTAAGAAGTAAATTTTGCCTTGCCTTTGGGGAGCCCACAAACTAGTGGGGGAAATGACACTGGAGGAAATGATGAACTGGGTCAAGTGTAATGGTATTGATGGCAAATTTGTTACCAGTTTTAGCAGGGTAAGTTGTGACCTTCTGAAAGAGCTGACCCCTCATGGACTCTCTGGGTATTACACAGTAGCTAAAGTCAAGATTAGAATTTAGGATAAGCAAACAACTTAGATGATAGAAAATTATGTAAGTGCTTAGTTTATGCCAAATACTGCTATAAATGTTTTATGCATGCTTAGTGCTTTAATTCTTATGATAATACCATAAGATGAGTATTAGTATAGCTATTTCCCAAATGAAGAACCTGTGGGTAGGGAGGTATAATAAGTTGCCCAACCTCCTTTTCTAAGGATCAGTCCAATTTTGTTTTCAAAAGTTCATTCTCAGCTGGCAGGGATTGTAAAAAGGAATAAAATGAGACACACCATTAATTATGTAATGCTTTTATGTTTCTTCAGTAAATAATGCAATTGTCTAAATGTTATTGTATAATTTATAAGTCAAGCCAGGACACTTTTGAGAGTGAAAGTGTACACTATTGATGATTATGCTGGGACAATGGTTGTAAACATAAATGTTGTTGGGTAAACAGAGCCCTACAGATCACTCACCTCAGGTCTAATTACCTCAAGGAAGAATAGTGGGTAGTTTGGAAAGTTCAAAAAACCTTTGATGATTCTGTGTTTCTTACATGGAATATAGTAATTAAAATATTATTTTCCCTGATCCAGCCCTAAATACTTCCACGGTCTCATCTCCCACCACTCCTTGCCTCACATCCCCATTTCAAATCATTAAATCTCTTAGAGCTCTTCAGAATTTCCTCTGAAATTTCTTGACTTTGCCTATGCCATCTGTCTTGGATCATTTTCCTATTCTCTTCTGTTGGCTAACTAATCACTTGGCCAACTTCTCCCTTTGTAACTACTCTCCTAGTTAGCATCTCACTTCTATTCCTTGTTTAAGAATAAGACCAACTCACGGAAGCTTTTCTGAGTCTCCTCCCATCCTCTTTCCCAAACAGGCCAAGATTGTTCCTTGGTTTCACTCCCTGATTCCACTGAACTCTGCTCCTGAGGGGCAAGGCCCATATTTTTTCCAAATCCTTGCACGCTGCATGCTTAGTTTTCATGGAACATGGTGGATGCTCAGTGAATGGCTAATAAATGACAAATGGACAAATTAACAAATGTGTTTTTGTCACCTTTGCAACAAGTATATGCCAAGATCTCTGATTTTTGAGATCAATATAGAAGTTTGCAATTCTTTATGCCCATGTTGTAATAAATGAGATTTTTTTTCAGGTAATGTGGAAAACTAGTCATTTGGAGCATTTGTCATAGCAAAAGAGTTCATAACATGCCAGACATGTCTCAAGAAAGTGGGTTGTGTTCTAGATACATTCAGCATACTACTACATAGCCAGTCCAAGACAGTCATCTCCATGATGTTTGAGAAAAGAAAAAGGGCATTTTAATGGATTCTGCACAAAAATAAACCTTACAAGTTAAAAAAAAAAACTACATATCTCCAAGAAATGATGCATTTGATATTCCTTTTTAAAAGACCTGTCATAAGAAGACATTAAGCCACTGGTATTTGCATAGTAAGGATTTTGCTGAATCTGTTTTAAAATCAAAAACCAGAAAAAAACAAAAAACAAAACTTGTTTACACTTGTTTAACCATGAAAAATCCCACATTTATTTGATTCAGAACTACATTGAATGTATTTATGGCTTAAAAGTGAGAGGAGAGAGCTCTTCCAAATAAAGCTTTCAGTGATGGGCTGAAAAAGGACCTTCCAAAGAGATCCATGTCCTAATTTCTAGAACGTATGACTATGTTACCTTCTCACAGCAAAAGGGATTTTACAGTTGTGATTAAATACTCATCTTGAGATGGGAAGATTATTCTGGATTATCTGGGTGGGGCCAATGTAATCAAAATGATTCCTATATGTGAAAGAGGGAGCCGGGGAAGTAAGAGTCAGAGAAGAAAATGCAACAATAGAAGCAGAGGTCAGAGTGCTATAATTGCTGGCTTTAAAAAAGGAAGGGGTAAAATAGGTGAAGGTAGTCAAAAGGTACAAACTGTGAACATCATATGTACAACAAACATAAGAAAACTTGAAAAGGTGGAGTAAAGAAAGCAGACTACTTAGACACCTCAAGATGCAAAGAAGTGGTAAATTTCCTGGATTTTCCTCTCACTCATA
Source organism: Eumetopias jubatus (assembly GCF_037043125.1). Lineage (NCBI taxonomy): Eukaryota > Metazoa > Chordata > Mammalia > Carnivora > Otariidae > Eumetopias > Eumetopias jubatus. The sequence goes on from NW_028274815.1 coordinate 18,072,641, forward strand.
TAGCCCAGACATGGAACTGAAGAAACCAATAACATGGAAATACCAGTGGGAGCCAATGAAAAGTTAGACTGCAATAAGTATATATATATATATATATATATATATATATATATATATATAATATAATACCCAGAGCAACACTGAAAAGGCTATAGAAAGAGATACAGTCAAAAACAGTGTAGGTAAATCAAAATGAAATTCTTAAAAACATTTTTTAAAAAGTTCAAATAACCCATAGAAAGACAGTAAAAAACAGAACAAAAACATAGAGGGAAAACAGAAAAAAAATTAAAACAGCAAACTTAAGTCCTTACATATCAATAATTACATTAAATATAAATGGTCTAAACATACCAATTAAAAGACAGAGATAAGCAAAGTAGATTGTAAAAAACATGACCCAACCCAATATATTATCTACAAAGAAACTTACTTTAAATATAACAACATTGACGGGTTGAAAGTAAAAAGACAACAAAAGATGTATCATGTAAACATTAATCAAAGGGAAGCAAAAGTGGCTATATTAATATTAGATAAAGTAGAATTCAGAGCAAAGTAAATTACCATGGACAGAGGGAGAAATTATATAATGATACATGTCAATCCACCAAAAAGATATAGCAATCCTAAATGTGAATGCACAAAAAGAAAGCTGCAAAATATGTGAAACAAAAACTTATAGTACAAAAAAGGAGAAATAGACAAATCTACAATTAGAGTTGGAGACTTGAACACCCCTCAGTCAAAATTAATAAAACAATGAGACAGAAAATCAGCAATGATATAGAAGAATTAAACATGCTATCAACCAACAGGATCTAATCAACATTTACACAATACACCACCTAACAATAGCAGAATACAAATTGTTTTCAAGTGCCCACAGAACATATACCAATAAATGCTTTGGATGTGTTAGACTTCTCCAGAGAAACAAAACAAATTGGATATATAGAGAAATATATTAAAGAAAATTTATTATAGGAAGTGCCTCACATGGTTATGGGGACCAAGCTGTAGAACCAAAAATGTCAGTGGTATAATTCATCCTGACTCTAAAGGCCTGAGAACCTATATTTTTTTCTAGGTTTTTTCCAGTATTATTCTTCTAGAGCACAGTTTTCTGGCCTGTTACTGACTATGGTCTTCTAACAAGTACACAATTAACTCATAAGTAGACAACATAATGGCAGTATTTGGTGTCCACTGGATGAGTTGGGCAAAAATAGTCTATAAAAGGCAAGGTAACCTTCCCAGAAGATGGGCTGAGTGGTCTGGACAAAAGACTTGTATTTGGTGCCCTCCTTCCAGAGCCATGTTCTTATAACTTTTTGTGAATAAGCAATACAGGAAGCACATCCCTTAGAAATAGTAGCAGCTGCCATTAATTCAAAATATATAAAATATCCCCCTCTTGTTCTTATTTAGAAGGTCTGTTAATTTTGGCCCTCTATTCTGCCATAAACTTAAGATTCAGCTTATCAAAACCAGCAAAATAATCACTTGGAATTTTGATTGTAATTGTGCTGGATTATAGATCATTTATAAGGGAAGAATAGACATCTTTTGGATATTGAGGCATTTTACCCATAAACATGAGCTATCTCACTATTTAATTAGTTTTTAACATAATCTGATATAAATTTACACTTTTCGTAAGATGTCTTAAAACTCTGATTACATTTATTTCAGAGTATTTTTATTTTTAGTCATTTATTAAAACACGACACTTAATTTATCTTATATATTTCTTTGTGTTCTATAAAATGCCACTTGATTTTTTACATATATATATTGACCCTGTATAGCAACCATAGTAAATAATTTTACTAATTCTATTAATTACCTCTATCTGTATTAGATTTTTCATAGATAAAGCATCTGCAAATATACAGATAATTTTGATTCTTTCATTTCAAGCCTTACCAGTTAATTAACTTATTCATTAAAAATTTTATTATGCTTGATAGGCCTGGTTAGAACGTTGACCTGAACTAGAGAACTTTAACATGAACTAGAAGTGGGGGTAACATGCACTCCCTTCTTTGCCCTGATCTTGAACAAATTGCTTTCAATATTTCTCCATTAAGAATATTTATTTAGGGATTTAAATATATCCTTTATTATATTAAGGAAGATTGTTTATTCCTTTTACTTTTATTTTGCTAATATATTTTCCCAACATGAATAGATACTAAATTTTGTCTAATGCTATTCCTGAAATTGTTGACTTAATATGGCTTTTGTACCTTAGCAGGGTGAATAATTTCAATAGATTTCCTAATCTAAATACCAATCCAAGTATTAACTCTAAATACCAAATTTCAATCTAAGACTCCAATATTATATTTCTGAGAAAATCCAATGCAGTCATGATCTGTATGTTCTTTTATTCATTACATATAGTTTATGATTATTTTAATTAAAGTGTTTGGATCTATATTTATAAATGAATTTGACTCATACATATACTGATCATTTTTTAGTGGTTGTAGAACTGTTCTTCCATTTTCTATTTCTTATTGAGATAGATCTGGTAAGTTTTATTTTCTTAGACACTTGTCCATTTCACCAAAGTTCTCAAATTATTAGTGTAAAGTAGTTCACCATGTCCATTCATTAATTTTTTAACCTTTGAGCTAACTGTAGTTATGTCTCCTTAATATCACAATATTGATTTATCTGAGCATTTTCTTTTATTCTTGATAAATCTTGCTACAAGTTTATCATGCTCTTCTGCTCTTCCTTGTCTATATCATTTTTCCTTTCATTTTATCTTGCTGTGGCCTCTTCCTTCCACTTTCATCTCTCCACTCCGAAGACAAAAAAAAAAATCTCAATTTGGTTGCTTAGATCATTCATTTTCAGACTTTTTTTTAATATTTAAAGCTAAAATTTACCATCCAAGTTCCACTGTAACTATTTCAACAATTTTGATGTAACTGTTTCAACAATTTTGATATGTGGCATATGCATCATTTAGTTCTAAGCATAATGATTTCTTTTTTCTGTGTGTTAAGAAATCAGATTTTTAATTTCTAAAAAGTAAGAATGTTTCTAGCAATATTTTTATTGCTGAGTTCTAACTTACATTCATTAAGATCACAGAATATGGTCTGTAAACCATTTTTTAAATATGTCTTTAAATTTGCTTCATGTTCCAATATGTGATTAATTTTCATAAATGTTCTCTGAGTACTTGATAATAATATGTATTAATCATTTCTTGGGTTAAACATTCAATGAATGTTAATTGAATCAAGGTAGCTAATTTTGCAATTCAATTCTCCTATAAAATTATTCACCTATTTTGCCTGTGTAATTTATGAATTACTGAAAGAAGTATATCTAACTCTCCCAGTATGATGGCTTATATAGGTTTAGTCAGTTATTAGTTCACATAAATTTAACATTACTATGTATTCCTAGTGAATTGAATATTTTATTAGTGTGTAGTGAACCTTTTATATATGTTAATCTTTTATCTTAGTATATTTTAGATGCATCTCTTGTAAATGGCGTATAGTTATATTTGAGTTTTTGTTTATATCCAACTTAATCTTTCTCTCTTAGCTGGAGTACTTAATCAGTTTACATTATTGTAATTTCTAATATTATTTGTATTCGTTTTAAAACTTTCAATAGTTTCATTTATACACAATTTTATATTTCTCTCTTTTTTTGGCCTGCTTTTTTATTGTATTTTTCATTTTGTTTTCATCTATACCAATTTGGAAGTTATATGCTCTATTTTCTTTGATTGGTACCCAAGAGATGTCAATGTTTCCTTATTAAAATAAGAAAAAAAAAAACCCGGGGGGGCAGGGCAAGATGGCGGAGGAGTAGGAGACCTGGATTTCGTCTGGTCTCAGGAATTCAGCTGAATAGGGATCAAACCATTCTGAACACCTACGAACTCAACAGGAGATCGAAGAGGAGAGTAGCAACAACTCTCTGAACAGAGAAGTGACCACTTACTGGAAGGTAGGACGCGCGGAGAAGTGAATCCAAGGCGATATTCGGGAGGATAGATGGCGGGGGAGGGGGCCTCGGTCGGCCGCTTCTGGCAAGTGCTAGAGCCGGGGAGCACAAAATCGGACCTTTTAGAAGTCGGCTCCGCTGAGGGACGTCGCTGCACTGGCTAAGCGGAGCGTGGAACCCTCGTGGGACAGTGTGGTCTCAGGACCCTCAGGGTCACAGAAAGACCAGGGGTGACTGAGTGCAGCAGAGCTCCCAGGTATCGGAGCGGGGAAGCCAGCTGCAGAGACGGAGCCGAGGCACGGGCTCTCAGCTCAGGGTTGCCATAAACTGTGATCCGCGGCCCAGTCGGGCCACTGCTCCTCCAGCAGGGACCCAACAAGCGGCAGACCCGGGGAGACTCCCCTTCCTCCCCCGGGAGGAGCGGCGCGGGAGCACACCGCAGGGATCTGCTGGGTTTGGAGACTCCACACGGGGTTGGGTGCCAGACATAGAAACGCTCGGTCACAGGCCAGGTGAGCACAGAGTGCAGCCGGAGACCGGGGAGAGGGGAGTGACTGCTTTTCTCTGGGGGCACACTGAGGAGTGGGGCCCCGAGTTCTCAGCTCCTCTGGGTGGAGATTGGAAGGCCACCATTTTCACCCTGGTCCTCCAAAGCTGTACCGAGAGCTTGCAAGGAACAAAAGCACCTGAGAGCAATCCTGAGCAGCTTGCTTAGCCCGGACTCACAAAGGTGGGGCAATTCTGCCTCCAGCAAAGACATTTGGGAACCACGGCAACAGGCCCCTCCCCCAGAAGATCAGCACGAACAGCCAGCAAGCCAAGGCCAAATTTACCGATCAAGGAGAACGGGAGAACTCCAGCGCTAGGGGAATACTGCACATAGAATTCATGGATTTTTTACCATAATTCATTAGTTTTTCAAAGTTAATTTTTTTAACTTTTTTTTTAAATTTTTCTTTTTCCCTTTTTCAACCAATATCTTATCAATCCCTTTTTTAAAAAAAACATTTTTTATTTTTCATTTTTGGAGTCATATTTTTATCCCTTCATAGTAGTTACCCTCATTTTTGGGATATATATATAAGTTGTTCTCTCTTTAAAATTTTGAGATACAATTTCTTCTAAAAGAACAAAATATACCCTAAATCACTAGTGTATGGCTTTGTTCTAGTCTCCTGCCTGATCACATTCTCTCCATTTTTTTTTTTCTTTTCTTTTTAAATCTTCTTCTTTCTTTTTAAAAACAACTTCTTATCAAGTCCTTTTATAAAATCTTTTATAATTTTCATTTTTACAGTCATCTGCCATCCCTTCATTGTATCAACCCTTATTTTGTACATATATAAGTCTTTCTTCCTTTAAAATTTTAGCAGGCACTTTCTTCTAACAGACCAAAATATGCCCCAAAACTAGTGTGTGGCACTGATCTATGCACTAGCCTGATCATATTTGATCATACTCTGTTTTTTTTGTTTTGTTCTGTTTTTGTTTGTTTTTCTCTTTTTCTTTTTCCTTTTTTTTTCTCTTCTTTCTTTCCCTTTGTTTTCCCCTGGTTTCAGGTCTTTTCTGATTTGTATAGAGTATATATGCTGGAGACATTGTTAACCTATTAGCATTCTGTTCTCTCATTCATCTGTTCTCCTCTGGACAAAATGACAAGACGAAAAAAATCACCTCAGCAAAAAGAACAAGAGGTAGTACCGTCTGCCAGGGACCTACTCAATACTGACATTAGTATGATGTTGGACCTAGAGTTCAGAATCATGACTTTAAAGATACTAGCTGGGCTTGAAAAAAGTGTGAAAGTTATTAGAGAAACGCTTTCTGGAGAAATAAAAGAACTAAAATCTAACCAAGTCGAAATCAGAAAGGCTATTGATGAGGTGCAATAAAAAATGGGGGCACTAACTGCTAGGATAAATGAGGCAGAAGAAAGAATAGGCGATATAGAAGACCAAATGATGGAAAATAAAGAGGCTGAGAAAAAGAGAGGTAAACAACTACAGGATCATGAGGGCAGAATTCGAGAGATAAGCGATACGATAAGACGAAACAACATTAGAATAATTGGGATCCCAGAAGAAGGAGAGAGAGAGAGGGGCAGAAGATATATTGGAGCAGATAATAGCAGAGAACTTCGCTAATGTGGGGAAGGAAACAGGCATCAAAATCCAGGAGGCACAGAGAACCCCTCTCAAAATCAATAAAATAGGTCAACACCCCGACATCTAATAGTAAAACTTACAAGTCTCAGAGACAAAGAGGAAATCCTGAAAGCAGCTCGGGAGAAGAGATACGTAACCTACAATGGTAGAAACATTAGATTGGCAACAGACCTATCAACAGAGACCTGGCAGGCCAGAAAGGACTGGCATGATATCTTCAGAGCACTAAACGAGAAAAATATGCAGCCAAGAATACTATATCCAGCTAGGCTATCATTGAAAATAGAAGGAGAGATAAAAAGCTTCCAGGACAAACAAAAACTAAAGGAATTTGCAAACACAAAACCAGCCCTACAGGAAATATTGAAAGAGGTCCTGTGAGCAAAAAGAGAGCCTAAAAGCAACATAGATCAGAAAGGAACGCAGACAATATACAGTAACAATCACCTTACAGGCAATTCAATGGCACTAAATTCATACTTTTCAATAGTTACCCTGAATGTAAATGGGCTCAATGCCCCAGTCAAAAGACACAGGCTATCAGATTGGATTAAAAAACAAGACCCATCAATATGCTGTCTGCAAGAGACTCATTTTAGACCCAAAGACACACCCAGATTGAAAGTGAGGGGGTGGAAACAATTTACCATGCTAATAGACACCAAAAGAAAGCTGGGTTGGCAATCCTTATATCAGACAACTGAGATTTTAAAACAAACACTGTAATAACAGATGAAGAAGGACACTATATCCTACTTAAAGGATCTATCCAACAAGAAGATCTAACAATTGTAAATATCTATGCCTCTAATGTGGGAGTAGCCAATTATATAAGGCAATTAATAACAAAATCAAAGAAACATATTGACAACAATACAATAATAGTGGGGGACTTTAACACCCCCCTAACTGAAATGGACAGATCATCGAAGCAAAAGATCAACAAGGAAATAAAGACTTTAAATGACACACTGGACCAAATGGACTTTACAGATATATTCAGAACATTCCATCCCAAAGCAAAGGAATACACATTCTTCTCTAGTGCCCATGGAACATTCTCCAGAATAGAGAACATCCTAGGTCAGAAATCAGGTCTCAACCGGTACCAAAAGATTGGGATTATTCCCTGCATATTTTCAGACCACAATGCTTTGAAACTAGAACTCAATCACAAGAGGAAAGTCGGAAAGAACTCAAATACATGGAGGCTAAAGAGCATCCTACTAAAGAATGAATGGGTCAACCAGGAAATTAAAGAAGAATTTAAAAAATTCATGGAAACCAATGAAAATGAAAACACAACTGTTCAAAATTTTTGGGATACAGCAAAGGCAGTCCTGAGAGAAAAGTATATAGCAATACAAGCCTTTCTCAAGAAACAAGAAAGGTCTCAAATACACAACCTAACCCTACACCTAAAGGAGCTGGAGAAAGAACAGCAAATAAAGCCTAAACCCAGCAGGAGAAGAGAAATAATAAAGATCAGAGCAGAAACCAATGAAATAGAAACCAAAAGAACAGTAGAACAGATCAACGAAACTAGGAGCTGGTTCTTTGAAAGAATTCACAAGATTGATAAACCCCTGGCCAGAGAGATCAAAAAGAAAAGAGAAATGACCCAAATCAACAAAATCATGAACGAAAGAGGAGAGATCACAACCAACACCAAAGAAATACAAACAATTATAAGAACATATTATGAGCAACCCTATGCCAGCAAATTAGATAACCTGGAAGAAATGGGTGCATTCCTAGAGATGTATCAACTACCAAAATTGAACCAGGAGGAAATAGAAAATCTGAACAGACCTATAACCACTAAGGAAATTGAAGCAGTCATCAAAAATCTCCCAACAAACAAAAGCCCAGGGCCAGATGGCTTCCCGGGGGAATTCTATCAGACATTTAAAGAAGAATTAATACCTATTCTCCTGAAACTGTTCCAAAAAAATAGAAATGGAAGGAAAACTTCCAAACTCCTTTTATGAGGCCAGCATTACCTTGATCCCAAAACCAGACAAAGACCCCATCAAAAAGGAGAATTACAGACCAATATCCTTGATGAACATGGATGCAAAAATTCTCACCAAAGCACTAGCCAATAGGATCCAACAGTACATTAAAAGGATTATTCACCACGACCAAGTGGGATTTATCCCTGGGCTGCAAGGCTGGTTCAACATCCGCAAATCAATCAACGTGATACAATACATTAACAAAAGAAAGAACAAGAATCATATGATCCTCTCAATAGATGCAGAAAAAGCACTTGACAAAGTACAGCATCCTTTCTTGATCAAAACTCTTCAGAGTATAGGGATAGAGGGTACATACCTCAATATCATAAAAGCCATCTATGAAAAACCCACAGCGAATAGCATTCTCAATGAGGAAAAGCTGAGAGCTTTTCCCCTAAGGTCAGGAACTCGGCAGGGATGTCCACTCTCACCACTGCTATTCAACATAGTATTAGAAGTCCTAGCCACAGCAATCAGACAACAAAAAGAAATCCAAGGCATCCAAATCGGCAAAGAGGAAGTCAAACTCTCACTCTTTGCAGATGATATGATACTGTATGTGGGAAACCCAAAAGACTCCACCCCAAAACTGCTAGAACTCATACAGGAATTCAGTAAAGTAGCAGGATATAAAATCAATGCACAGAAATCAGTGGCATTCCTATACACCAACAACAAGACAGAAGAGAGACAAATCAAGGAGTCGATCCCATTTACAATTGCACCCAAAACCATAAGATACCTAGGAATAAATTTAACCAAAGAGGCAAAGGATCTGTACACAGAATACTATAAAATACTCATGAAAGAAATTGAAGAAGACACAAAGAAATGGAAAAACGTTCCATGCTCATGGATTGGAAGAACAAACATTGTGAAGATGTCAGTGCTACCTAGAGCAATCTACACATTCAATGCAATCCCCATCAAAATACCACCCACCTTTTTCAAAGAAATGGAACAAATAATCCTAAAATTTGTATGGAACCAGAAGAGACCCCGAATAGCCAGAGGAATATTGAAAAAGAAAAGCAAAGCTGGTAGCATCACAGTTCCAGACTTCTAGCTCTATTACAAAGCTGTCATCATCAAGACAGTATGGTACTGGCACAAAAACAGACACATAGATCAATGGAACAGAATCGAGAGCCCAGAAAGGGACCCTCAACTCTGTGGTCAACTCATCTTTGACAAAGCAGGAAAGAATGTCCAATGGAAAAAAGACAGTCTCTTCAACAAATGGTGTTGGGAAAATTGGACAGCCATACGCAGAAGAATGAAACTGGACCATTTCCTTACACCACACAAAAAAATAGACTCCAAATGGTTGAAAGACCTAAACGTGATACAGGATTCCATCAAAATCCTAAAGGAGAACACAGGCAGCAACTCTTAGACCTCAGCCACAGCAACTTCTTCCTAGAAACATCGCCAAAGGCAAGGGAGCAAGGGCAAAAATGAACTATTGGGACCTCATCAAGATAAAAAGCTTTTGCACAGCAAAAGAAACAGTCCAGAAAACCAAAAGACAACCGACAGAATGGGAGAAAATATTTGTGAATGACATATCAGATAAAGGGCTAGTATCCAAAATCTATAAAGAACTTATCAAACTCAACACCCAAAGAACAAATAATCCAATCAAGAACTGGGCAGAAGACGTGAACAGACATTTTTCCAAAGAAGACATCCAAATGGCCAACAGACACATGAAAAAGTGCTCAACATCACTCGGCATCAGGGAAATCCAAATCAAAACCTCAATGAGATACCACCTCACACCCGTCAGAATGGCTAAAATTAACAAGTCAGGAAATTACAGATGTTGGCGGGGATGCGGAGAAAGGGGAACCCTCCTACACTATTGGTGGGAATGCAAGCTGGTGCAACCCCTCTGGAAAACAGTATGGAGGTTCCTCAAACAGTTGAAAATAAAGCTACCATCTGATCCAGCAATTGCACTACTGGGTATTTACCCCAAAGATACAAATGTAGGGATCCGAAGGGGTACGTGCACCCCAATGTTTATAGCAGCAATGTCTACAATAGCCAAACTGTGGAAAGAGCCAAGATGTCCATCGACAGATGAATGGATAAAGAAGACTTGGTATATATACACAATGGAATATTATGCAGCCATCAAAAGGAATGAGATCTTGCCATTTGCAACGACGTGGATGGAACTGGAGGGTGTTTTGCTGAGTGACATAAGTCAATCAGAGAAAGACATGTATCATATGACCTCACTGATATGAGGAATTCTTAATCTCAGGAAATAAACTGAGGGTTGCTGGAGTGGTGGGGGTGGGAGGGATGGGGTGGCTGGGTGATAGCATTGGGGAGGGTATGTGCTATGGTGAGTGCTGTGAATTGTACAAGACTGATGAATCACGGATCTGTACTTCTGAAACAAATAATGCAATATATGTTAAGAAAAAAAAAAAGAAGATAGCAGGAGAGGAAGAATGAAGGGGAGTAAGTCGGAGGGGGAGACAAACTATTGGAGACGATGGACTCTGAAAAACAAACTGAGGGTTCTAGAGGGGAGGGGGTTGGGAGGATGGGTTAGCCTGGTGATGGGTATTAAAGAGGGCACATTCTGCGTGGAGCACTGGGTGTTATGCACAAACAGTGAATCATGGAACACTACATCAAAAACTAATGATGTAATGTATGGTGATTAACAAAACAATAAAAAATTATTAAAAAAAAGAAGAAAAACCAATTTTTACTCTCCTCCCTACTATACAAAGATATTTATATTACCAATCACTCACATCACAGCTTCTATGTCATTGTTTTTGTTTACTTTTATTTTACCTTATTTTTTAAAGTTTTATTTATTTATTTGACAGAGAGAAAGAGTTAACACAAGCAGGGGGAGGCACAGGCACAGTGAGAGAGAGACACAGGCTCCCCACTGAGCAGAGAGCCTGATGTCGGTCTTGATTCCAGGACCCTGGGACCTGAGCCAAAGGCAGACACTTAACCAACTGAACCAAACAAGCACCCCTATTTTACCTTATTTTAACCCCATAAGACAGAATTACTCGTGTTTTTTTTTTAGGAAATCGTTGTTTTATATTTATTTATATTCACAATTTTCTTTGCTTATTATTTCTCCTGTACCTGTTCTTTCATCTTACCTTCATGAAAATTTCCTTTAGTGAATGTGCTATGTGTGTGTGTGTGTGTGTGTGTGTGTGTGTGTGTGTGTGTGTGTGTAGGAGAAAATACTTTCTGTTCCTGATGGGAAAAAAATGTTTTTAAATTTCCTTGTTTTCGAAAATATAAATTTCCCAGGTACAGAACTTAATTTTAATAGTTACTTAAAAATAATTTTGCTGGGTATAAAATTCAAGATTAACAGTTATTTTCTCTCAAATCACTGATGATATTCCACTGTATCCAGGTACCCAGCTTTTTTTGTTTTTCTTTAGTGTTCTTCAGTCTTACTATTTTGCAGTCCAGATGTGGACACTTATTTTTTTAACCTGCCTATGTTTCATAGGGCTTAGTGAACCTGAGGATTTATGATTAATGGAAAATATTTCAGCCATTATTTATCTTCTCTTCCAGAACTCTAGCTAGACAAATGTTAGATCTCCTCATTCTAGCTTCAATTTCTCTTATTCTCTCACATTTCCCATGTCTTTGTTTCTGTGTGCTGTATTCCGGGTAGTTTGTATAGATCTATCTTTCAGGCCATAATTGTTTCTTCTGTCCTTTCTGAATATTTCATATTTTATTTCTAGAAGTTTGGCTTGATTATTTTTAACTTAGTTTCTGCCTTAGTCCATGCAGGCTGCTATGACAAAATACCACAGACTGGGTAACTCATTTTTCACAGTCTAGACACTGGAAGTCCATGATCACTGTGCAGCATAGCCAAGCAGTGGCCCTCTTCCAGCTTGCAGACTTCTTGGTGTATCTTCGCATGGCAGAAAGAGTAGGGAGATGTGTGGAGTCTCTTTTATAAGTACACTGTCCACCCTCATAACCTAATCATCCCCCAGAGGTCCCACATTCTAACACTGTCATGTTGGGTGTTAAGGTTCTAACTTGTGAATCTGGGGGACACAATCACCATAGGAGTTGTAGTCATATCTCCCTTCTCAATAATATCTTTCACATTTTTTTTATTTATTGAAATATATACAACATTTGTTTTATATTCAATAACTGGCTTTGAAAAAATCTAAAAAAAATGTGAGTTTCTTTGTTATCTGTATTTCTGCTGGCTCTCCCTCATGACTTTTTTTTCTTTGCTTGTTATGTTAATTTTGACAGTCAATTCATATTCCTTAGTAGTTTTTCTGTGGGAATTCTTTGAGGCCTAGCTTGATGATGTTTTTCTCCAGAGGGTATTTGTGGTTTCTTCTTTCAAGCAGCTAAGAATACTACCAACTCAGGATTTCTGTAAACCAATTTCTCTTTCTTAAGCTTTAAAGTCTACCTGCATAGTACAAATTCTGACTGCAAACCCCTATGTGCATGGGATTTTGTTATTGTCTCCTGATTTTTTTGGAACCTCTATTCATACCATGATTGGTGATAGCATACTATTCTTGATTTCACTAAGGTTTATTTTCCTTTAAAAAAATATTTATTTATTTGAGAGACAGAGTGAGCAAGAGAGTACAGGAGCAGGGGGAGTGGGAGAAGCAGACTCCCCTGATGAGCAGGGAGTCTGATGCGGGGCTCAAACCCAGGACTCTGGGATCATGACCTCAGCTGAAAGCAGATGTTTAACCAACTTAGCTACCCAGGTGCCCCTTCAAGTTTATTTTTATTGCATTTTACAGTGAGAGTATATACCTTGGGTGTCTTAAGGTTTGGCTGTCCCAAATTCCCTGTAGTTCTTACTGTTCCTACAATGATGGTGTGTGTGTGTTCATTTTTACATAGAGGAATTCTTCTTTGACCTGCCATTTGTTGTATAATTGAGTGGGAGACAGGCTAAGATACTATTTAGGATATGAGCAGTGGTTTAAATCAGGTTGCACAGAAGCATACCCTCAGACTGATTTTGTATTCAAGTGCTTTGTTAAGGAAATACTTCCAAGAGAAATCTGCAAGTGAACAGGTGAGGCAGGACAGGAAAGGGGAAAGACAAAATGGGTACAATTTTAGGCAAAGGCTATCTTGATTACACCATCAGCATTATCCTGTAGGAGAACATTCTTTAGGAGTGGACATTTGCTCCGACGTTTATTTCAACCTGGGACTTAGATGTCACCATTGGCTACTAACATCCTGGATATAGGTTGTACCTAAATTCTCAGACACATTTTTCTTTCTACAAGTGCTTGCAGCCAAAACAACTCTAGTGAACAAAGTCAGTTCTCTGAAGAAGATTTCCAGATGCAGAGTTGAAAGTAAAAGTACTGGAAGACAAAAAATTTTAAAGACATCTTGGAAAGGATCTGCAGAGACTATTTTCTGTAGACTACTCTTTTTGACATGTGGCTCCCCTTTCTGGGTCTATGCTGACTGTTCTAGTTGGAGCCATTCCCAAACCAGTAGAAAGGGAAGAACAGAGGGAATGAAAAAGAAGCTTGAAAAAATGGCACAGATGTTGCATTGATCCCTTCTTTCACATTTTATTGATGAAAACTTACTTATTTGCCCCCACCTAACTATAGGGGAGCATATGAAATCTAGCCCAGCTACAGTCCTATCACTGGGGAGGTTGGAGCCAATAGCCAACAGCTGTCTTCCACAGCTGTTTCAGCTTGTGAGTGATAGTTGTACTTGTGGGTTGGGATATGATTACTCAAACAGTCAGGATAGTTTGACAAGAATAGAGACTTTGAGAAAGCTAGCAGGACTAGCACAACATTTAGAAGCCTGGCATGGCAGAGGGTTAAGCATATGAAATTAGAAGTTGCTGGCAGTGTGGTAGGAAGAAGGAAACCAGGAAGATGCAGCATTACCAAAATCTGAAAAATAAAATATTTCAAAGAGGAGGTTTTACATGCATATTCTATAAAATTCCAGAGAGCAAGAAGACAAGGATTAGATATAAAGCCTTGCCCTCAGGGGATTGACTATAGACTTCTGGTGACAGAGAAATAAATACTGGGCTAAAGAAGGAAAGAAAGGTATTGGTTCAGGGTCAATGTGGAAATGAGAAAGGATAAAAGATCAGAGATGAAGTATTTTGAGTTTTTCTCAGAAAAGAAGCAAGAGGTTTTCAGGCAAAGAGCAGTGAGAAAAGACTTTCTTGGTTAAGCTTCTTAGGAGGCTTTCTTGGCCCTTCTCTCCATCTGTAGACACACACACACACACACACACACACACGCACGCACGCACGGGAAGGCAGAGACCAAAGTGGCCATAAGCCAAAGAATGTCAGCAGTTACCATCAGCTGGAAGAGGCAAAGACCATAATCTCCCTTAGAGAATCTTTAGGGAGTATGGCCTGCTAACACCTTGATTTCAGCCCAGTAATACTGATTCCAGATTTTTGGCCTCTAGAACTCTGATAGAATACATTTCTGTTGTTTCAAGCCATCTAGTGTGTGGTAATTTGTCACAGAAGCCACAGGAGACTAATACACTATCTACTTATTACTTATGTGTTTGTCGGCCCCTTTCCATACACCAGAATGCATGGTCCATGAAAGCAGAGGCCTTGTCTATTTTGTTCACTACTCTATCTTCAGCACTCCAAATGGTGCCTGACACAAAACACCCGATATTTTTGAAAGAATAAATGAATGAACATTTGTATCAAAGACATATCAAAGTGCTGTAAGAACTCAGAAGAAGCTGAAATCAGTGGGCTGGGCTGAGGGAAAGCTGCAGGAGAGGGTGAAGGAATGAGGTGCTCCACTAAGCACAGATCACCAGACTAAACCTTGTGTGTATGGAAATGTTTCTTTATTCTCCTAAGTTATGCTGAGATTCATTTCCAGAAATTGCTTTTATCTCCTAAACATAGGATGATGATCAATATGAATAATTTTCCCTGGATATATCTTGACATTGTCATTGGCCACAATTGTGCCTAAAAAAGCATAAATGGCAAAATGTTCCTTATTTCTGTGCAATCATCCTTTGTGAATATGATAGTATAGCAGGTGACAGGACATAAAACACATAAACCTGAGAGATTTAAATTCGGGCTCTACCACTTCTAATAGCAGCAAACATTTATTCATCACTTGCCATGCATTAAGAATTGTAGTCTGTGCTTTATGTGCTGACTCCTCATCAGTTGTGTAAAGTTGAGCAAGTCATTTAACCTTTTAGTGTCATGAAAGGATATTCTCATCCCTATAGTACAAATTCACAGAGAGCTGAAGAACCTTGCTCAAGGTCAAATGCTCATCATTTCTGAAACCAGGATTCACATCTCAGGCCTGTCTGATTCCAAGTTCCATTTTCTTTCCACTGTAACCCACGCATCTCTCTTAGCTAACTTTGTGCCAATCACTGATCTTTCCTGAGCCTGAGTTTCTTCATCTATAAAATGGAAAGAACCTCACAGGAATGTTGGTTAAATTAACAAGTTGGTGAATATAATGTAAAATGCTCAACAAAGGAACAGGTACATTTTAAAATAGAATATGCATTTGGCCTTGAGCTTTAATAATGTAGCCACTAATAGGTTTTGGTGTCCTTGACTTTGTCTTTTGTGAGGTTTCTGCCTCTGTTCTCACTCTTCATACAACGTTTCACCCAGTCCATGTACTCATCTTTCTTTCTAGAACAATTTCAGACATTTCTACTTCATTGTATGTGTACTGTCTCTTTTCTCACACCAAGGGGTTTTTTTAAACCCATCTCACACTGCTAAAAGACAAATTTTTCCAGGGTCTGGTGGGCAGAAGTAGGTTCTGAGGTATCTGGAAGGTGAACTAGTAGCTTTGGAAGTGCCAGAGATTTAGAGATCCTCTAAAGACACTCTGCCTTCAGATAAGGCTCTCTCCCTAGTGGGCAGCCCAAGCCCCTCAGTCCCTGGCTCTCGCCAAGCCAAGCACAGGAACCTCCTCTGGTCAGATGTGAGCACTCCAGAGCAACTGTTTCTTAGCAAATAGGACCAGCGCACACTCCTGCAAGCTGTGTGAACATGTGTGGGCTTGAGGCAGCTCGGTTTTGAGACAGCCCTTCATCTGATCGTCTCCTCCTGTGCAGACACAAGGCCAAGTTCTGAACTGGTGAATCCATATGACAAGGAGGCCTGTCAGGGAGATGTGGTGTCCCCCAAGCTGATCTTCCTACAGATGCGACCCAGAAACACAGTTCTTTCTTTCATTAGAGAAGAGGCACTGTGCCAACCCCTCTAACAAAGCACTCAAGGGCGGGGCCCGCATCACACATCTCTTGCTTTCAGCAGATGTTCCATGAGAGTGGCTGCCAGGGCATTTCTGTAGCAGTGAAGGTGTTAAAGCTCCAAGGCCTTCTGAATATGTCTGTGCTGACAGATTGGGGAAAACATGCTAAAGTGCTTATGGTGATGAGCATGTAAAAATAGGGCACAGATGTCTAATTTAAAAGACAAGAAAATTTCTTGGCATTTACATCTTATTAGTCATTACTATGTTTTTCTTATATTTTATTCACACATTTAACTTTGGGTGTTCCTCTGATTTGCTTTGCCAACTGCAAGCTACCATCCCATAAACCAAAAAAAAAAAAAAAATGTACTATACATTCCAAAAGATCATTAAGAGTAATGGAAGTTTCTAGTGATCTTTGCTTGGAACCTCATTTGGGCTTCAATGTGACTGTGTTCAATCTAGTGTGCCCATACAGTGGGCCATCTTGACCTGATTTTGTGCCAAGGAAGGAGCTTGATGCTTACAAAATGTATCTCTGTGGAGGAACAAAGGAATTTTGAAAATTACCTCCAGAGGGCTCAAGAAATAACCCCTCTTTGTTTTAATGCTTAGGTTTTGTATTAATGTATATAATGACGTTAAGAGTTTTTACCCAGTTCCCAACCCTGGTGTGTCAAACAAAATCTGAGAGGCACAAAAAATAAGTAGTGGTTCTACAGTTACATAAACACTTCTTTATCCTTCTTTATTCTTTCTTTATTTAGCTTTTTATAAGGCTTTCAATTAGAAAAAAGATGCTAGTTCACAGACTAAGCAGAGGGGAAGGATTTTAACTCAGTAGACAGGAGGGCTTTGGAATCTTCAAAATTCTAGAGCAGCCAGCTGTGTTCACATACAAAAAGAGACAACAAAAGCAGAGCGAGAAACTGAAATTAGATGAATGATTTTCCTTTCCTGATACACCTTAAGGCTAGTTTCCCAGTAGTACAAAGAGGAAGGAGGCTGATCCGTGACGATAGATATCTCAGAGCAGGAAAGAGGAAAATACTGCATGTTATCAACATCACCTAAGCACGTGCTAATTAAATGCATAACACTGCTTGGTGCTGTGATTTGGGCTGCCCCTATTCTCCTGGACTCATAATGCAAAGGCACACACATTTATACATACACACACACACACACACAAACACACACACACACACACTCTACATCAAACCACCAAATTGAACAATTGATAGCTTACTGGCTAAAAGATTCTACAAATATGCACCTAAATCTTGGCTACACTACATATCATTTGCATGACATGGGGGGAATTAGAAACCTCTTTAAGCTTCAGTTCCTTACAAGAAGAGATTGTTTTACCAACTCACTCAAATGTTATAGCACACACCAAATGCCTGTCAGGTACTTTGCACATTCTAAACATTCACAAAATAACACCTTTTATTATTGTTTGTTCATCTCTTTTTTAATGAAACATCCTTAGAGACAAACTAAAAACTAATCAGTATATAAAGGATAGTCCAGTTTTATGTCATGTTTATTTATCACAAACTTTTATATATAATTGCACATACCTGAACTCCCCTTGCACAAATGCTCAACATTTTCAGAAGTGGATAACAGACAAAATATGCCAGATTCAGGACAAAGCAGAAATGCCTAGTTTTGGTGGGTAATTCTGAGTAAGGACTCCTCCCAAGGTTGCTTGTGCTGCAGGAGCCTCCTATCCATGCATGTAGAAATGAGCCTCCTGCACAGCAGTCCATGGAGATGTTCAGAGTCAATTTCAAATATTCTCTCCTTGCTGATCTTAGGCAGATGAACCTCAGAAATGCTATTGTTATAATGGAAAGCCCTCATATGTAGAATTCTAATGAAACCTTTTCTCAACTAATTCTCTCCTCTGGTAACTTTCTAGGTATATACTCCCACGAAACTCATACGGGGTCCCTCTTTCATGAATTCACATCATCGACACATTTTTAATCAGTTAAGATAATATATATGCAGAACATAGCATAGTTCCTGATGCATGGTAAGTACTCAATAAATGGTAGGTATTATTATTATCATTATTATTATTAGTCCATTTATAGAAAATCTATTTCTAGCATACTTTTAATCATTAAAGTTAAAATCATTAATGCAATCCCTATTTGTAGTACCTAATTTTATTATAATTATCTTTATCTTAATAATCCAAATACTACTAATAACTCACAGCTATTTCAATTATCATTAATTACTTCCAACTTCATGGCAATCTATAATGTTCTGGCTAGGCCAGCCCTCAGTTAAACTTCAAGTAGACATACTTGAATTTGCTTCTTTTCCTCTACTCCTTTGGTATTATTCTTTCCTTTCTCCTGTGAAGACTTGCTCCTAGAAAAGTTCAGGATAAATTCTCAGCAAGAGGAATTGGCCGATACACACCAAGGTGTTGTCCTTTGTCCCTCTCTCAGCACTTGCCCTGTGTCATACCGTCTCTGGCCCTGGTCTTTAACTGGCGACCAACCAACCCCTGGTGGGTGACATGGGCTATTTACAAGTGTAGATGTGAATGTTCCCAGAGTCACTGCTCATGAGCAGAGACCTCCAAAAGGTCAAAATTTGAAAGTCAACAAAGCTGATTTCAAATGGTGGTCCCATTGCTGGTAGTCATAACTGAAGACATCTGTGGGGAATTTTGTAGAGGGAGATCCAATAATAGAGACTTTTATTTTACTTGGAAACCCTGTGAGAGGCCATAATATGAGGTGGTGCAAATTCACCTAAAAGGGGGGATAATGAATGTGAGGTAGACCTGCGAGTCTGCCTCCTCAAAAGGAAGAGCCTGTTAGTAGGGGCGGCCTTTGTGGAGGGGCCTCATCATTGTCATCAACACCCAGAGAAAATGTGTTTTGTGAATTGGAGAGGAAAATTGGCCAAGCCATTCCCAATGAAAAAGGATTTCAATTATAGAAGCTGATGGCAAGTGTAAATTATCCTTCAGGGGGTCAGCAAACATTTTCTGTAAAAGTCTTGCATAATTTTCATCATTTTTTTCTTTCTTTCTCTCTGTCTTTATTTTTTTTGGTTACAATCCTTTAAAAATTTAAAACACATTTTTAACTACAAAGCCACTGTTTGTCAACTCCTACAAATTGACTAGGAGGGTCCTGGGAGGGAGAAGAACATAGTGGGCCATGGGATGGATTGGGAAGTTTTCTTGAAAGAAGCAGCAGAGATGTGGACTCATTCATCCACCTCCCTATTAGAGGAAGTATCCTACAGAGGTGCAATTATTTAGTTAATGGTATTGTGGAAAACATCAGTGTAGAATAATCCTAAAGTTGAAAGAAAAACCAATACAAAATTCCAGCTATCCTGAGAGGCCTAACAAAGCTTAGCTACTCCACTGAGCAGGAAAGGGGCACCTTTCCCTCTGATTGAGCCTATTCTTTTTCACCATTCAATAGAAAGGATCACATAGGCAAAATGACCTCTCTAAGAATGGATAGCAGACCACAGTCAGCAGTATGGAATCTAACAACCTGGAGAAGCTGTCAGAAAAGCAATGTGCCGCTTGAGTTATGAACTCATTAATTAAATATCAGTGTATCAAATGGGCTATGAGCTATTAATTTGAAAGCTATTACTGGCTTTGAAGTTGAAATTATAAGCAAAGCAATTAAAAAGTAACTTCTCAATGAGAGTGTTAAGGGAGCATCATATCTGTTTACATACATCGGCTCTTTAATTTGGGGATTGAATTGCTCCCTTAAAAATAATGGTTATATAAATGATCAAACTACCTATTTTATCACAAAGCCTGGATGCTATAGTTAGAAGAAAAGTCTGCAATCTTTCCTTTGCTCCAGTAACACCATGCAGTGGTGAATAGTCTCTTTTTCATACAAGGAAATGGGGATCAATGTGAAAGCGATACAAATCAGGGAGTTAACACATTTAAAATGTTTATATTTGCTTTTGCTTATTTCCTCCTAGACACCATGCCTTCAGGGGGGTCAACTGTGACCAGATGATGGCAGGTGGCTGTGCAATTCAGATGTGGATAATCGAAAATATGGCAGAACTCATTAGTTCACAACATTGTTTTTCTCAATGGACATAATATTTTTCATCACATCCTGATAGTCAACTTCCAGACTCATTTCCTTTGAACTATAATGGAATTCCCTTTCTCGTCAACCCTCATGCTTCCTATCTTCTGTATCTTGCTCTCTCTTTTTCTGGCATACATCTCTTTCCTCCCCCTTTATGCCTTTCCTAACATTTTAAAAAATGTGTTCTCCTCTCTGTTGGTTTTAAATGCACATACATAAGGAAAGCAGCTATTGGAACCCTGTGCAAGTCAGGTATCTCTTTGAATTGCATCCTTACTAGAGAGATTAATTAGGAACAATCAAATAAGCAAACAATTTCTCTGAAAAGAAAGTTGTTTCTTTGGGCAGAGTTAGCATTCTGGTTGTTTAGACCAAGGCAAACTTTTCTTCCTGCCATGTGTGCACCAACCATTGCTGGTAGGGGTGTGATTAATGGACTAAAACTTATTCTGAAGAAAAATGAATGCTTTTAGTGGATTGGAAGCAGAAATGCCTATAGTTTATAACCAGTGGTGAACCACTCTGAAGGAGCAGCTGGAGACTTTATATCTATTTAGTTGTGGCTTGTAGGAACTTCTACTATTTTTTTTTCTCAGTGAATTCTAAAAGGTTCATTTATTTCTCTAAAGTGCAACCTTTCTTTTCTGCAACAAAACAAAAATAATGGTGAGCAGTCTGAAGTTGGCATTGGAAGTCATCTCAACCTGGAAAATTCATTCATCCCGCAGTTATTTCCTGGGTTTCTTCTTTTTGTCACATACTCTTCTAGGAACATGAGATACAACATCCACCTAAACAGGCAGGTATCCCACCCTCATGGAGCCAGCATTAATAATATTTTAATTAATTGCCACTACTATCATGTAACAACCGTATTCTTAAGACACAATGGGCTAGAAAGACTTTCTTTACATCACTTGGAATACCTTACTTCGTTCACCAGTTAATCTCAAGCATCAAAGGAATGGAATGGAGTGAGGAGGGTCCTAGGGCTAATGTTAACAACAGACCAGCTCTAGGAACCGGTATATTACACTGCCCTTTTCAGTACCAAGTAACAGAGGCTCACATCCCAGCCTTTCCATTTAAAAGACATATGGTATTAACAATCTCATTTGTTAAATGGAGACTCTACTCAAAAGGCTTTGTAAGGATATAATAGGATAATGTGTGTAAAACACTTAACACAGTGTTTTCTCCTCAGCAGGCAAGTGTGAGCATCCCCATGAGGCTTTAGTTTGTTTTGACAGCCATAAGCCTGCTAAAGAAATGCTGGCAGACTCTCTTTCATCCAGGTGCAACCAGAACTGGGGATGAGGGTGCTGAGTGTGAGAGAGCCTGTCTGATGTCTTCCCCTAGGCTCCTGAGGACACATAGGTAGTTAGTGTCTCCTGGGCCAGACAGAAATTTTTTAAGTTTTATGAGAATGTTGGATTCTGCAATATTTCACATTTTTCTCCACAGCTCTTCTGGAAATAATTTATACTGTTTACTGAAAACAGAGCCAAGACCATCAGATTAGCAAAATCCAGGATTCATATTTATCCTGTTGTTAATGAATGATGGAACAGAGGCTACAGTCACAATTATCCCATCATAACAGATTTGCCTCATTTCTGCCACGTGCTGGATTTTTGATATTTGAAACAAAAGGAAAAAAGTAAGTAGCTGCATTCTTCATAAGTTTTCCTGGTGCATCAATATTCTCTCCCAACTATGCTCCTGATTCTTTTTAATTAGGGGCAAACAAATCACAATCAAAAAGGTATAAATGCTCATAAAGCTTAAAATCTCTTAAATCTCAAAAGAAATACTTGGTGTAATTAAAAAATGAAAATCTATCATTTAAAAAGTAGTTTGACATGACATATTTGTATTTTGCATTACAATAATTAAGACTGATATTTATTTGTAGTTTACCAGCTGAAAAGACAAAAGAGAAGGCATATCTCCATTCTCATTCCAAATCCATTCTTTTGCAGCTAGAAATGATTATGAGAGAAAGTAAGGAGGACATGAATGCATATATGTGTTTAGGGAGGGAGGTAGAAAAATCCATGCTCAATAAAAAATGTCCATATCCTCATTTGTAAAATGAATATGCTCTTAACACTCGTAGTTTATCTCTTCCCCTCAAAAATTTTATTGTTCAAAGAATCCACAAGTCTAAGATGTAATTCAATCATGACAGCAAGTAGAGGTCATCTCCTCTCGGTCTAACATAATTAATGAAGGCAAATGGGCAGTCCAGAAGGGATTTAAGAAAATTAATTTAATAAGTCTTTGTGAGGATATTTTACATGGTTGGCTCTGTGCTAAGTGCTGTGGGAAATGTGGAGCTTCATAGTACAAGGTCACTTGCTCAAATAAGACACAGATTCAGGGCAAACACAAAGAAAGATGACAGGTTCATTAGAATACTAACAAACTTTAAAATTTTTTATTAAAACTTTCTTTGATTGAGCCAAGACAGAATAGTTATAAATCTATGGATTCCATTACTTTCCTTTCTGGCCCAAGTTCTGTGTTATATTTACACTCCAAAAAACGTAATACTTCCATTTGTCCTATTGCTTTAGTATATACGTTTTGGGATATTGTGTCTAATATTTAGCATTAAGTCATCTGATTATGGGATTATCCACTCATGGTCAATTTTTTTCCTACATTACTCCCCACAACCCATTATATATATAATAATATAACTATGTAATATTAATATATAATAATGTAATATGTAATAATTGCATATATTTTCTTTTTAATTCCCCATTTTAGATTTTAGCTCAGTGTCCATGCCATTACCATCTCAAATTTCAGAATCAATTTTTTTCTTACTTCTAAAGTAGGAACTGAAACTTCTAGTTAAACATGGAAGCATGAGCTCCCTCAATTCCTTTTGGTAACCCCCAAATCCTCAGTGATAAAGCAAAAGGAAAATTAAGGAATCAAAAAAAATTAGAAGGTGGAGAATAGATGAACAAGTAGTAGCTCACTAACATACCCAGAGAAAAAATATATAAGCTAGCAATGAGAATAACAAGAATCAAGTGAATGTGAATATATGCCAGGAAACACACACACACACACACACACACACACACACACACACACACACACACATTAGAGGTTCAGTAATTTCTATAAGTGAGGTCCAAGTGAAGCTCAGGAGAAATGTCTGAAAGTCTATCAGAAGAAGTTAGATTCTCTAAGAAACTCTCCCACTTCACTGACCATGTAAAAATGGGCAGCTGCTACTACCCTTTCTATCATGTGATTCCAGATTTGGAATACTTGGACAAGCACAGGGCAGGAGTGCTGTACTCAAAAGGGAAAATAATGAAAAAAATGTACATAATGAGTTTGAAACCTGAAGCTTCCTTACCTGACTTGCTTCCCCTTAATCCCTACCAACCAGATTTGGACTCCCAGACAGATATGATGTCTAGATTCAGACAAAATTAAATAATTAACTTAACTAACTAACTAGAGTTATAGATAGCAACAATTGTAGGTGCTCCAATAAAACAAACCAACTATGTCACCCTACAGTAAAGTCCACCAATATGAAAAAAAAAACAACAAAACACCACTCTTGTGCATAGAGCTTTCTAGTGTTTCACTGCTAAATAATAAAGGAGAAACAAGAATCAATAGAAGGGGGAAGAATGAACTAGAGAAAAGGATGCATGAATAAAGACAAAAAATGCAGAGATATAAAAGCTTAAAACATAAACAAAAATAAAGCAAAACAAAGGCACAGCCTTCTTTAAATTCTGCTTTCTTTATAGCAATAAAATAAGGTATTCCATGCATGAACAAGAACAGAATGCCATGAAAAGAAATGTCTGGAGAGCCACAAAGAACTCTTAAAGATTAAATTCACTGGAAAAGATGCAAGTTAAATCTAGGAAATCTCCCAGAAAGAAAACAAAAATAGACAAAGATGGAAAGCAGCAAAGACAAAACAAAAGTGAAAGATAATTAAAGGGCTAACCCACCTTGTTCAACAACCAAACAATATAAATTCCACAATGAAGAAAAAAATAGGAGTGAGAAAGAGAAAAGCAGCTGAGAGCTGGACCGTGGTACTGGGAGGAAGTGACCAAGAGCTCAGAGTAGGCTAGGCTTTGTTGCTCTCCTGTTTAACATAATAATTTCACACACACAAAAATTAACATCAGACAAAACTACTTTCTGACCATGATGGAGCAAGACAAAGACAAGACTACTCCACAAGCATGATGGACTCAGACAGAAATGAGAACATTGTCTAAACCACAAAAATACCCAAACAGCTTCCTTTCCTAACTACTATGAGTAATTGCTGCTTCTTCATCAATTGCTTTTGAGCAAGGCTTCATGAGGATGACAAGGATATTCCAAACATCCCTACTTCTTGACAGTACCCACTCTAGAGCAGAGCCCACCTCATTTCACCTTCCCCAGACTCTCTCACCACAAGGCCAAACTCTATAATTTGTCCTTTCTTACACCCTATTCCTGAGATGCCCCATGGTTCATTATGGTGTACATTCTCCAACACTGACAAAAGACAATAAAACCAACTTTTTCAATTACAGGTGTTGCTGATTGTCTTGTGTTAGAAGATACTGACCAAAGAACATTATGCATGAAATATTTTAAGAAATTGTCCTATATCTGAAAGTCATCTTTGAATTAAAAGGAACCATTGAATTCCCTGCAAAATAGAGACCTGACCCAGAGACATTTCATTATGAAACTTCAAAACATCAGTAATGCATAGAAGACCTTCAAAGCTTCCAGAGCAGAGAAAGAATAGATTGCATAAAAAGAATCAAGGGACAGAATGACATCAGTTGTTCAGCAGCAACCCTGGAAGCAATGCCTTCAAATTATTCAACTATAAAGACAGAATGTAGATTTTTTTAGGCTCTCCATCTAGTTCAAGTGAGAGATGATAGCTTGGGAATAGAGTGATTAGTAACCTGAGGAGACTTGGCCTTAGTTAAGACATATTCAAAAGGGAAATATCTGGTGATAACCACTGTGACCAATCAAGAATAGCTCAAATGTTTATAGTTTGCATGACTGACTGAGTAGATGGTTGTGAACACAGAAAAGAGAATGGGCTTCAGCCTTTAAAAAGATCATGGGAAGGTCATGAGTCCAATTTTGGACCTGCAGAATTTGTTGAATTTGGATGGAGCTGCCAAGTAAGCAGCTCAGAGGAGAAAACTGGGTTGTAAACCTGAATTTAAGAAGCAGATCTACATTGCAATTAGCATATAAAAAAATTGAAATAAATGGGCTTGTGAGAAGTTTGTTGCAAGAGAAAACATAGAATGGGAAGATAGAGGGCCTAGGACAGAGCATTGAGAAATACCATTTCAAGGCTTGCTAAAGAAATTCATTTCAAGAATTGGTACAGAAGACTGAGGAGAAACTGTAAGACAGTTAAAGATGCACGGAGAAGCATGTTGAGGACTGAATTTTTTCTTTTTGATTAATGTTTGTAAATGAGACAGTGCCAATGGATGGGTGGGAGTGGTAGGAAGATCAGAATGGAGCAAGAAGGTAAGTCAAATATTGGGAAATCTAGGCAACTCTTAGAAGTTAACTTATTAAGGAGGAAACAGAACTTGCACATCATTCTGAATGATCTTTGTTGTGTGCTTTTCTCACTCCATTTCTTAAGCACTTTTCAAAATCTGACTCAGTTTCTGAGCTCCTTGGCATCGTTATAGGGATTCTGAGGAATCTTCACTGTATTGCTTACCTAAAGCGTTTAACAGTATAGACTCAGAATTCATTTTTGAGATATCCCATGCAAGACTGAGTCACTTCCCCATTTAAAAACTTGCATTATGAATTCTTTTCTCTTAGTTCTCAACATCTTAGATTCCCCAAATCCGGTACTCTCTTCCAAGGTATCATAAATTTTGGATATTTTGCTCTCTTTCTTCCAAAATACTTTGGCTTTTAATACATAAATCTTCCTTGTTAGACAGAGATAGAACTTTGTTTCAGTTCCCCTTTAAGGAGAGTAGTTTTTCAATAAAACAAACTTATAATTTGTTCAATGCTCTGCATTTAGCTGACTAAAACTTCTAGCACATATCTGGTAGCTTGAAATCCCCTGAAATCCCTTGCATTCCTCACCTCTATACCTCTATACTTGAGACCCATGACTAAAACACATAATTTCCTCTACTGAGCTAAGTAGCTTGGAATATGCACATACGTCTATTCACTCAGCAAATATTTATTTAGTGCCTACTGTGTGCCAACCACTGTTTTCAAATGATATGACTTGTTTTTCTCCCTCCTATCATTTCTGTTTTCATGACATATTTCAAACAAACCTTTCAAATACAAAGGCTTGGGTATTTGAAAGGATAAATAAATTAATAAGATATATTAAAATACTCCAGCTCAATTCAAACCCCTCCCCCAAAATTAAATGCCGATCCTATGGCCAACATAATTTTGAGGTTGTAGAGATTCAAAAGAATAATATTTAAAAACAGCTACTATATACTAATGCTCATTAAGTTCCAAGCTATACGGTAGGCATTTGTATATATTATTATATTTAATCCCCATAGCAATGTTATTATATATTTTCTTAACCCATGGGGCAACTGAAATTAAGAGAAAAAGGTTAAATATATCTGCTGATGTCACACAGCTACTAATCTGTGAACCTTGATTTACAATTCAAATCTGTCAGGGTCCAAACTGCCCTTGAGGAATTTAGTGTAGTTTTGGAGAATAGAGAAACCTAAGAAGAAGTCAGTGAGAAAACACTAAAAATCAAACAAAACAACAACAATAAAAACATTTCCCTTAGGAGTGATGCTTGCTCCTCCATCTTTCCATTTCATCTGAGGTTCTGATTTCTCATTTTTGGGTTCATTCTCTGCTCCTGGACTTCCACTAAGAGTCCACATCTTTCACTGATTTATATCACTCAGAATTTCTATTCATATTTAAGGTCACTTAGTACTCCTAAATTTGAACATATAAAATGAAGCTTCTTGATCAGGAAGGAACCCTGATAGCTTTTAGAAACTGAATTCTTCCACTGCCATCTTTGAGACAAATTTACAGGTATCAGTTGGATTTTACCGGCTGATTTTTTTGTTGTTGTTGTAAGAATTACCTAACACAGAGAACAGACAATGGTAGGACAGCTACACGATTAAATGTAAAGCTTTGTTAAGAACAGACTGAACCAGGAATTGACTCTTGTCCTTGAGGCATTTTGTTGGCCTTCCACTGGCCAAGTGGGTCAGAAGTTTGAAGCACTTGAGTTAAATGACTAAGAGATGGACGTTCTGTCAAATAGTCAAACCAAAGGGTTTTCTGACAAACACTATATTTGGGTGAAATTCTGATGAAAAAGGTAGAAAATCTGCTGTTATGGAAGTACAGAGTCAGCCCACTGAAACCTGTAACTCCCGTGAATTAGTGGTTATTACATGTGGAGGAAAACACAAACTTTGTTAATACTTTTCCCATCCACTGTAAAATATCGAAACTCAGCTGTGATGTAGCATTTAACTGCACATCGAATCAAGAGTCCAGTAATAGAAATTGCCTTTTTGCACTAGAAAACAGGGTTAGAAGCAAACCAAAATAACACATAAAACAGATCTCCATGGAGAAAATTGAAGACTGTTTCTAGCATGTAAAGATCGAGGATGCAATTCCTGTTCTGTGAAAAGCTTTTTTCCTGGGGTTTTAAATTTTCCTCTTGATTATGTGTGGAATCAAGGGGTGTCTGTGTGATTGTGCCCATGCATGACTCCGAGAAACAGAAATGGGGCAGACACAGACAGATGGTGACAGGCTAATTTTTAATCCCAACCAGCAGGGATAGAATTCAAGAATCCAAGGCAGACCATAAAAGTTGGCATCAAATTCTCATTTCCAAATTCTACATCCTCAAATGGTTAAAACTAAGTTTGCTTCTCTCTAGTAAACAATGGATTCAGAACAAAACAGTAATGAGGAGTCTTTTTATTTAACTAGCTAATTTACAAGTTAAAAAAATCATCTATACTCAGGGTTAGCAAAGGTGCAGAAAAATGGACTTTCCCTTGTACTATTACTTGATAAATAAATTGGAATTGCATTTCTAGAACAATTTATTACACAAATAATTATTTATAATAGAGAAGAATTAGAAACAATATACTCTTCCAAAAGCAGAAGGCTTCCATATCCATTAAAGGGCATCAATACAAATTTGGTTTTAAACTAATTTTAAAGATGCAGGAACTCAGTCATAAGGCCATGTTTTATGAACAAAATGGGATACAAATCAAATATCCAGTATAATCTTCATAGATGGCTATATAGTGAGGTTTTTCAAAAGACTGGACACACTCCAAAATGTTATCAATTGTATAATCTCTCAGTATTGGAAAATGCATGATCTTATTTCTGCTACTGGAGCACATTAAAGATTTTTTTGTTTAAGAATAAATATTGTTTCAGTAAAAGATTGTTTAAAAAACAATATACTGTCTGCTTTTTCAGTGCAAATCCTTTTGTATCTGCCAATGCATTTTTCAAAGTATATCCCTGTATAATCTTAGAGAGAGGATCTTCCTCAGCTAGGAGAAACACATCTATATTGCTTTGGTGAATTTCAGTCCATAATCCCTTTCTTCTACTGTTTGATATAACCAGAGCTAGATGTCAGACTCAGGATCACAGCCTGTAAAAAAATACACACACTATAGCTCCATCTCTCAATTACTTCAACTCTCTATAAGACCGCGCCCATTGGGAAATAATTGCCAGACATTGAAGGTGTGCTCCCTTGAGTATGCTCTCTAAGAGCAGGTGTCTACCCATGGACTTGCAAAGGAGAACACAGAAAAGGATCAAGATAGTCAACCTTGCATGATAGTGAATCCGTCATGACTTTCTCCAACACTCTCTCTTGCACATTGCTTCCTTTTTCAGGTCATGGGAAAGGCTTTCTGATGCCTTCTTACTTTCTTCATTTTTAAATAAATTCATTCTCCAAAAAATAATGGAGTTCAATAGAACTAGTACTTCTCCCTACATTTATACCTCAATTTAGTTAATTTCTATATCACAGATGGTCCCTGATTTACAATGGTTGGACTTACAATTTTTCAACTTTACAATGATGTGAGAGCAACATGCATTTGGTAAAAACTATACTTTGAATTTTGAATTTGGATCTTTTCCCTGAGGTTGCGGGATAACCCTCTGTCATGATTCTGGGCAGCATCAGTGAGCACAGCACCCAGTCAGTCAGATGATCCTAAGGGTGAACAACAACACACTGACAACCCTCTGCACCCATACAACCATTCTGTTCTTTGTTTTCAGTACAGTCTTTAATAAATTACATGAATTATTCAACACTTTAGTATAAAATAGGCTTTGTGTTAGATTATTTGGCCCAACTGTAGGCTAATGGATGTATTCTGGGCACGTGTAAGGTAGGCAAGTCTAAGCTATGATTATGTTCAATAGGTTAGGTGTATGAAAAGCATTTTAAACTTATGATACTTTAAAGTTATGAGGGGTTTCCCTGGACATAACCTCCTCATAAGTTAAGGAAGATTTGTACAATGAACTTAATATGTGGCAGACACTTTTCTAAGTATTCCTCTCTTTTTTTCTCTTTCTTTGTCAATTAATTTATCAGCAAAACAACCTCATAATGTAAGTATTGTTATTAGCTTTATTGTGCCAAAAAATTTGAGATTCAAGGAAATTAAGTTATTTGTCCAAGGTCATGGAACAAATTTGTGGTGGAGTTCGGACACAAACACAGGCGTTCAGCTCCTGTGATTGCTTTCTATCTCTCTCTCTTCCTCTGCCACTCACCCTCTCTTATCTATCTATGCCAATTATTCTGTACAGGATGCTACTGTCCCACTTGGTCCAAATGCACAACCATTCATCAGGCTACAGGGAAAACCTCAGATCCAGGACCCCATATGCTTTCTCAAGTTAGCAAAAATGATTTCAAGCCTAGAGCAATGATTCTTAAAGTACTTATAGACCACATTTAAGTTTCACCTGTGAAAATGTAATAAGTGCAAATTTTTGTACTCCCCCACAACACTGTAGATATACTGAATCAAAATATCTGCAATCCACTAATACAGGAGTTGATGCATTTCCATCTGGGCCACTTGGATGGTCACCAGCTAATGAAACAAGACTGCACTTGAAGACTTTTTGATTCAAGGGGACAACCAGGATTCCTGACCTGTTTTAACAGTCACCGTACAGTTCTAAGCAGTTTTCAAATACCAACCTGCATTATTATAGGAAAACGTAAACACACAAGTATGTACTTTTTCAGATGGATATATGAACTGATGAATACAACACTTCGGATTTATCTTTGAAAACAATTTATGTCTTTGAAAATAATATATATATATATGTATATAGTATCAAGAGCTGGAAAACATTAATCATGCCTCTTTTTTTGTCATAAAAGAGAAGAAATATAATTTTTGCAAGCTATTGATACTTTTTACTGCTTCCTAAATCAATCAACACAAAGTTTTATGCACACCTGTGGTATTATGGCATCAAGTATGAGGCGTGGTTGTTTGGGTGCCTTCAACATTGTAAATGATATTGAAGTGAATTCTACTGAATCAGTTATTTCTTCCACTAGTTCATAGTGAAGTTGAGAGTATTCTGTGCAGTCTGATTAGAATAACTAGAAATACGGTTCTGTCAACATTTAATTAAGACACCAAACAACAGTCCTAAAGTGTGGGAAGAGTTCAGCCCTTATGTTCAACATATATTTGAGCTATTTGAACCTTAGTCTATCACTTAAACTGCTTTGACCTCTGTGTTCTCATCCTTAATATGATTGGTTCAGGTTAAGATGTTCTAACAGGGCTTTTTTATTCTAAATTTTATGATTCTAATCATAAAATTTAGAATAAAAAATTTAGAATAAAAGCTTAGAATAAAATTAAATTAAAATTAATAAAATTAAATAATTTTAAATTTAAATAGAATTAAAATTAGAATAAAAGCTTAGAATAAAAATTTAGGATAAAAGCTCTGCTTGAGTCTGTCTGTTACTACCACCCATCCTGAAGTTTATTCTATTCTAGAAACTCTTTATTTGTTAGTGGTTAGATCAACAGACTGTAGAGAAAAAAGTTTAGAAATATTGCCAACTTGAACACATTACCCATTTAAACCCATTCCTGTGGGAATGTTTTTCAATCAGTGAATTAAAATGATATTCAGCCAGTGCATGGCTACTTTCTTTAGCCAAGACAATGAAAAATGGATTTATTATCTACTCTCTCTTAAAAGAAAAGCTTTTGTGTGAAAAAAATTTATGACAAACTCACATTAAAACTGTTCGTGGGGCACAATTTTCAAATAAAACTCTATTATATTGATAGACACTGAAATTGCTGCTCATCGTGCAGGGACATAAATATCCATTCTCCCCAAAACAAATTTAGCAAAATCAAAATATGTAACACTAAGAACATTTCAGCTTTTCTCTAACACATGGAGCCAGCCATACATGCCAACCCGATTTTATCGCCTCTCCTCATTAAGCTTGAAAGCATATTTTGTGTTGCTTTTAGCAGCTCCTAAAATTTCTTTGTCTCTTAGCACAGCACCATAAAAGTTCCCACCTGACAGATCATAAATCGTTCTCACAGAGCAGTCTGTCCCCTGGCACAGAGTGGCTACATTCTATTCTCCAGATACATTACTAACAGCATTCATGCACTTGCACACAAAACTTAGTTTCAGGATCTGGAAAACGCTTGACCCTATCCTATCAATTCATAACAGGGAATGGTCTACTTCAGACAAAGCATTTATTCTCACTGAGAGTGAAAGGAGAGTTTCCTTTGTTATGAAAGACATTTAGAGGAATAAAGAGTGGGTTATCTGAGGCCAAGGAAATCTGGCCACACAAATATGACCTGGATATTTAGGACTCTCTCACATACTGTAGGATGCATGAATGGTGGTTTCTTCAGCCCTGATTCTAGAGGACGTTTAAGGACATGTAATTTGTATGCCATTCTGTTATTTGTTTTATCATTTCCCAGGCATTCGTGGAGAACCTGTTAGATTCTAGACATTTTGCCAAGTGATACGATCTCAGAGATAGGTTAAGATGAGGTCCCTACCTATGGTTACACAAGATTTGTAGTTACGTTGGCATTTTCATTAGAGTGTAATAAGGGTCGTATTAAGCAAGGAGAAATTTACTCTGTGGGTGAGAAAGAGGGGTCAGGAAAGCCTTTATGGAGGAATTAAAGTGTGAGCAAAATTTTGAGATCTGAATTGGAGTTTCTTAGGTGGTTATTGAGTAGCAGGTGATATATAAAAGGTACACAGTTTTGAAAGTATAATACTGGGACACTAGAAAGTAGTTCAGAATGAGTGGAACCCATGCCGTATATGGTGAAGAGAGGATGAGGTTAGAGAGATACACGGAGTCAAATCCCAAAGGGTCCTCCCGATGTTAGCATAAAGAGTTTATAGGACTTTTTTCCTACAGTAATGAAGAGCCAATGAAAGGAGTGACACAGGGAAGTTAAATGGCCAGATGTTCAGATATTCTTATTTAGATTATGATAATAATAAAAAAAACTGACTACAAAAGCAATAATGGTAGATTGCAAAACTGGCCACAATTTTTTTCCATCCCTGTATGTGTGTCCCTTTGCAAAATAACTCTGTAACAACTCCTATCAAGAGGCAAAATTCTCTAATCAATGAGTCTTTGTTTGCTATATGATATCCTTTAGTTAACTCAACCATCAGAGCCGTTAGAGACTCAGAAATGGCTTTCGTAGAGAGGTTTATTACTCTTGAAAACCTCAAACTGTATGTGAAGCAGTCTGGGGTGGCCTCTGGGATGATGAGAGACATATTTCCCAGTCACCCCATTGCCCTATCAACCTGTTATTAGCCATATATGTGAGTAAGGCCATCCTAGATCATCCAGCCATCAGCCAAGCCATGATGTGATTTTATGACATGACAGCTGACTAAAGAAGTAAAGCAAGCCAAGGAAAAACCAAATGAACTACTCCAGACCAGAAAAACTAAGCAACCAACCCAAATAACTTTGTTAAATAAATGGTGGTTTTAATCCATTCAGTTTTGAGGCAGTTTTTTTTATGGAACAATGTTAATAGATACACAAAGAACATTATTGTACACTTATGAGATTATAGTAACTACTCCAGAAATCTTATGTGCATTACTTTTATTTAATTATATAACATCTTGCGAGTTATGACCTCATCTAAGGACAAGGAAACTGATCTGTAGCCATTGCTTTGACTATTGAACAAACTGAACTACAGAGAAGTAAAACAAAACAAAACAAGACTGAAAAAACAGAAATTTCTTGATTAATGACTGCAGTGCTGGGTACTATGGAAATTCTATTTACCTTCAAAGTTTTTATGAAACCATCAAGATGAACTTCCTGATACATATCAACTTTAAAAATTGGTGTTTACCTGGTTTGTAAACTTAATTTCTGATTATATCCAGCCAGGAATATTAATGGATAAAGAAGTAATCAGCAGAATATAAGAGGAAAATAATATATAGCACATGCCCCATGTAAAGCGGCAGCCTCCATCTGATTATTGTCATGTAAAATGTCAGCCCCCATCTTCCCAATATTTCCAGAACATCTAAGCTTTTTTTTAAGTAGAAATTCTGCACTTGTGAAATATTCTAGTATTTAAATAATTGTAACTAATTTATAATAACCTAAAACAAAGGTGTGTCACTAACAAAACATTTTTGCTAGCATTTGGCTGGTAGACATCTAGTTTGTGATCTGGAGTCAATTACTTTTGACAGTGGTGGGTAGATTGGGTTGGCCTGTTGATTATTAGGCTACTTATGTCTACCAGTGCACTTCTAAGTTCACTGTAGGGTTGCTGGTCACAGGGGCAGTTTACCTGGAAGAGTGAACCAATGGTTTGGGTTTTTACTGAAAAAAAAAAAAAAAAATACTAGTTGGGAACTATCCTAAAACCAGAAAGGGTGAAAACTTAGCACCTGTGGCTATTAGTTGTGCCTTCAAAGATTAGTATAGTAAATGTTTCTTAGCTATAAGCCAGGGAACATCTTGACAACTTCACCCTCAATTCACCTTCAAAGAACCCTGTCTTATTTAAAAAAAAAAAATAAATAACCCTGACTTATTTCAATGTTACCAACGCAACCCTCTCCTAAGGTAGTAGCATTCATGGTAGATTAATCATCTCTTTCATTCCACCAAAAGCATATCCAGTTATTCTTGATTATCAGTCACTTGATTCTAGCCATACCTTCTAAAAAACTGTCATGCTATTCTCCTGGGACACTGCCTGTCCCTCTCTGACTGCTTCATGGAGCTCTGAGTTGTTTGTGTCAGTGAGAGAACTCAGGAGCTTCTCCTTCACTCTCCACCTCTGCAGGGGCACAAGAGGGAGGTGGGGCATCTGAGTGAACCCAAGTTCTACTAAGACACCATGCAGTAATAATGTCCAGCATTGAGAGGGGGCCATACACAGCCACTGCTGGGACCACTCAAGTCCACAGAGGACCCCTGACTTGGCAAACTTTATTGTTTCTAACTTGTTTTCAACAATTCTTGCTCCCTCTTTGCTACCAGGCCATCTGCCCTGTGCAGGTGACAGTGGCAAATGGGCTGGAATTTCAATGTCTTCATTGTATTGATTTCCATTTATTTTTATCTTTACAGTCTTTTCTCTTTTTTTGACCAAGAGAAAGTTTTTGACCAAGGGAAATGCTATTCAGGGTTGGCTTCTTTCTAAGTTGTAACACTTTAAAACACACTAGTAAGTAATAAGACGAGTGACAGATAAGGGTCAAAAGACGACTGATCAAGGGTAAGTTGTAGGAAAGCACATCAAGGCAGAGTTAGGAAGAAAAGCAAAGCCTGGTGCCCAGGTCCATGTTTTTCCTCTCAGGTCTGTTTCAGGGTCTATGAATAATCGTACCCTTAGATAAGAGAATTTGACTTTGCAGAATTTCAGCTAAGGGACTCAGAAAATTCAGGATTAAGTCAGTTGTATACTGATTCCACTCTGATCTATGCAACAGTTCTAGAAACATGGCTTGTGACTTTAACACCTATTCTCATAACTAGCCCTGCTTCAATCACCTGTCAGTTGTTCAGCTCCTTCAGACATGAGGTCACAACTTGCTTATTCCAGGTTCTTCCATGGTAGGAAGATGCCTAAAACCCAGCGAACTTTTTGGAACCTATTACTTGAGAATTTTTCCTAATGTTTTTCCTGCATGTTGTTTTCTAAAATTCATCATACTTCTGTGTCTTGTTTTTTTTTTTCTATTTGAACACATGTCCATATACTCTCATTACACTTGCTTTATGCCAATTGACTTTCAAAAGCTTTTCAAGAAATTGGGTGTCTATGCATTTAACATTTGGATGTGCCCCACTTGGTTTCAGAGCAAACCAGTAGGTATAAGCCCTTCTTCCATCTATGTTTCCATTTAGCATTCTTGGTCTGCTGTTATTTCAATATAATGTGTCTAGGTATTTTTTTTTCAATTATTCTTTTTGGATAGAATGCAGTAGATCACAACAGGTCAACAATGTTTGTAACACCTGAAACCAGATGACATAAAAATACTATATTTTAAAAGACAGAAGAGGGTTTGAAAATAATGAATAGACTAGATGAATTGAAATTCCAGATAGGAAAAAGTGGGATTCTTGGTGAGTTAACATTCGCTGCCCATTATTCTCTCCTGAAGGCATTTGTCCATTCTGGACATTGACCAATGATCAGACTTTACTTGGGCAGAACGATTCTGCTGAAGAAAAGAGAAAGTGAAGTTTTTGAGGTTTGCCCAGGCTGATGAAACAGACTGGAATGGGGGGCCCAAAACAACTGGTTTCCCTACAGAACATTTGCTAAGTTCCGGGTGGCATGGGAGTTTAGGGAGCTAGACCAGAACCTTCTAAAAGGCAGAAAAATGCCTAGTGGTCTCATAGTATTTTGAAAATAAAGTTCAACCAAAAATACTTAAACTATGACTAGTCTCTTCTGAAGACTTTGGGAAAGAAATTAAAGAGCTAGGATTAGAACTAGAGGGCACAACTGAAACTCTCAATCTTCCAGAGCTAAATTCAAAACCCCACATTCTAGAAACAAATGAATCCAAGGTAGACATTGTTACTAATACTGAAGCCCAACACAGAATATTCTAATCCTTGACTGTGATGATGAGTTGCTCACCCTCTATCTTAGGTAGTCTCTAGGGGAAAATAGCATCATTCACAGTCTCTGTGGTTCTTGGTACAATAAAAAGTCATGAAATATGAAGAACCAAGAAAAAGGATCTGAAAGTCAAGACAAAAGACACATAATGGAAGCAGACTAACAGATAATCTAAATATTGGTTTCAGCAGACAAGAATGTTGAAATGACTATTTTAAGCACATTAATCTTCTTAGGGTCCATTGAGTCTCTTTGATATCTCTCAATATCTCAGGACTTTTTCTCAGTCATTGTCTCTTCCCTACTGTCACCTCTGAAATTTGGTTAGATATATCGTGCACATTATTATCCTATCTAATCTATATTGTGTTCTTTGAATTTGACTTTTTAATTTTATTTTTATCTGTTTTGCTTCCATTAGAATATATGCTGCTTTAGGGCATGGATTTTAAACTTTTTTTATTGCTGTATCTCTAGGACACCCAAAAGTCATTTAATCTAATAAATTCTACAGAGTATTCTGACTGGGGAAAAATAACTCCTCTGAAAAATATAAGAATAAAGTATCTGTACAAAGTTCTGAATGATATATATGACAAATTCAGTTATGTGCATCAAATTAAGAAATAAAAACCATCCTACCATAATAGCAGAAGACTAGAAGTGTATCTATTAAAGTAGGAATAAACTGAGTTAATATTTATTAAATGCTTATTTTGTGCTTCTATTCCACCTCTTTTATACTACTCTATACTGCTTCAGCAGTTATTATTACATAACATAATCTTAGAACTCCTATTTAAAGCAAAAATATAAAATAAAAGAATTAATGAAATCACAATTATTTGTACATACTATAGTTTTCTGCTGAGAAAACATTGGACTACCAGCTGAAAATCCATTAAAATTAATAAGAGTTAAATAAAATGACTGAACACAAAATTGATTAGAAAATATTTCTACATACTAGCAACACTTGTTTGGAAAATACATTAGAAAAATTGTTCATAATAACAAAGTCAAATAATATATTGGGATACTTTAAAGAAAACTTATGGGAACTAAGCATAAAATAAAAGAAAACTTTGTTGAGACATTAAAAAAATAAAAGGAAGTAAATGGAGAACTATTACATCCCTAAGAAGGCTGGATGTTATAAAAATGACATTTATTTTCAAATTTATTTATGGCAGTGTTTTCAAATGCCAATGCTGAGGACTTCGATCTAGAGTATGCCAGTATGGATGAAATATACACACACACACACACACACACACACACACAAATACGCACACATGCACACATCTCATCACAAAGAAGTTTGAGAAATGCAACTTTCTTTCTTCACTGGACAATCATATAGAAATTCAACTGTTGGTAAATTCTCAAAAACATGTAAATCTACAGTAAATGCAGCTTCCTTTAATCCAGGCTTATTGAATATATGTCTTTGGTAGCACCTTATTAACATATGACATATTGTTGTGCAGAATAACATTTTGGGAAAAAAGTGCTAATTAATAGGTTTAACCTAATATAAGTCAAAATCCTAGTAGCAATTTGGTGTTAATCTTAAAGGGGTTCTCATGTTCCCCTGAACAAATAGCCAGTGGTTACTGGTATGAACCATTTTTGGAAGTTATTATTATGAGCAACTTCTCCTTTCAGATATTAAAACATAGTTTGAACTGGTAATAGCTAGAAGATCATTTTGGAAGTAGATAGAAAGATATTAGTCCAGAAATCCACATGTGTTAATCTATCCATTAATACATGTTTACTGAAGAGTAGTTAGTGGGCTAGAATAGTGTACTTCTGTGTATGCCTTAGTTTATCTAAGAACTTCATACCCACAGAGGAGAAATCATAAATCACTGAAAAAGAGAAAGATAATTTATTAAATGATATGAGAAAATTGGTTATTTGAGTAAGCCATCAAACCTTACATAAAATCTCATATACTGTATCAATCAAATATTCCATATTGGTATTCAAATTAGTTTTTAACTATAAAAATTACAGGAAAGATATGTAAAAGTCAAAAAATATATTTGGATGGAGCAGGATAATCTAAGTTTAAAAATAATAAAGGAATGGGTGAAACAGGTAAAGGGGATCTTTTTTTAAAAGAGGGGAAGAGAAAGGAGGGGTGGAGGGGCAGAGGGAGAGGGAGAGGGAGAATTTTAAGCAGGCTCCATGCCTAGTGTAGGGTTGGACATGGGGCTTGATCTCACAACCCTGAGATATGACTTGAGCCGAAATCAAAAGTTGTATGCATAACCAACTGAGCCACCCAGGTGCCCCAGGTGAGGAGGATTAAAGAGTACACTTAACATGATTAGCACTGAGTAATCCATAGCATCACTGAATCACTATATTGTATACCTGAAACTAATATAACCCAGTATGTTAAGTAAACTGGAATTAAAATTTAAAAAGTTAATAACAATAAATAAAAAATAAATGAATGAATAAATAAAAATATCATACATCTCTGATTATATATTTTCATAATAAATTTGACCTCATTTTCAAAGAAAAAATAAAAGATCAATAGCTTTGACATCTTAACAATGAAAACCTATATTTCTTAAAAACTATAAACAAAACAGAAAAAATAAAAACATTAAATATTAAAAGTAGTAATTATTCATAGGAAATGTATAAATATTTATATTTTAAAACATTTTAATCCCGTTAGATAAATGTCTAAAGATCAGGAGCAGTAAGTAAATAGGAAAATTCAAATAAATTAAGTATAAATGCAAATACACATTTTATATGCACATTTCTGTTCATGAGATGCATATGCATATCATTTTGTAAAAGTAATATATAGCCCACCTTCTTTTTGGTTGGAATCCTAAAAGCCTGTCTTATCATTTTTTTTCCTTAAAGATTTTATTTATTCATTTGAGAGAGGGAGAGAGCATGAGTCGGGGAAGGGACAGAAGAAGAGGGAGAAGGAGGCTCCCCACTGAGTAAGGAACAGGACATGGGGCTTGATCCCAGGACTCTGACATCATGACCTGAGCTGAAGGCAGATACTTAATCCACTGAGCCACCCAGGCGCCCCTGCAAGCCTGTGTTATTGATCAGGCATAACACACCTCTCAAAAGAAATATTCTAGATCATTTCAAAGAACTGCATAATAACCATATAGCAATAACCCCTAGAGCTATGAAAACAGAACAGCAGGTAACAGACCTTTCCCCATCTTTGAAGCTGACAGTGAGTTGAAGAAAGCAAAGTAGAAGAGAAGAGGCCAGAGCACCTCCTTGACTGTTGCAGTTTTGATGTATCCGCTCTTTTGTTTTCTGATTTAACTAGCTGCTGACTTGACTGGTTCTACAGAACACTAAAGAGTGAACCTGGTGACAGGGATAGGAAAGTTTGGGTGAGAAGGAAAGGAGCTGGTCAGTGGAGTTCTCCAAAGAAGGTCTATGAATCCACAACAGCCTGCCAAAATGAAAAAGGAAAGTGGATCTCCAGCTTTTCTTGCCAAAGCCGTGCAAAAGAACCCAACAGCCCTACCGCTTTAGGACTGGAGAGGAGTAGTGGTTCTGTCACACCACCACCAACCACATACTACAGCTTATCTCTGGAAAGGGGCACTTGGGAGACTTGGGAGGCCTGTGGGTGGCCTGCACACAACTTCTTCAATAACATGGACGTCAAAAATGCCACCATTAGTTTGACTTCCACAACTCATGCTGTTCCTTTCACCACAAAGGTGAAAAATTCAGAGCAAAGTGTTATAAACAAGCCCTGCTCTCCAGGACAGTCCCTGCAAACGTGAACCCATGGTTGCCTTAAAGTTGAAAGCAGATCTTCCGAGGCAGTCTCTGGGATTCTTGGATCAATCATGAACAAAATGACCTTTTCATTAGAATACATTAGAGAGATTTTTCAGCTCATGGTCATGGGATTTTTTTTTCAGTCAGTCCTAGTGATGGCAGCCACAGTGCCTAGCGTGTGCTCCCTGAAGTGGGATATACCCACTGAGGAACTCAGGCTCTGTGCACGCATTTTTGAGGTGAGACAGCAGAGGGCTGAGCCTGGGGATGTGCATATCAAGGCAAAGCAATTAACAAAAAACAAAAGACAAGAAGCCTAGGTGAAGATGGAGAGAAATTGGAACCCTTGCATGCTGTTGATAGGAATGTAAATAGTGTAACCACTACAGAAAACAGTACAGAGGTTCCTCAAAAATTAAAACTAGAACTGCCATATGATCCAACAATCCCACTTCTGGATGTTCACCCAAAAGACCTAAAATCAGGATCTCAAAGAAATACTAGCATTCCGATGTTCATTGCAGCGTTATGTGTGATAGCCAAGATATGGAAGTAACTATGGAAATAACCTAAATGCCCATCAACAGATGAATGGATAAAGAAAATGTGGTATAGACACACAATGGAATACTATTCAACCTTAAAAAAGAAGGAAACCCCATCTTACACAACAACATGGATAAACCTTGAGGACAGTATGCTAAGTGAAAAAACCCAGTCACAGAAAGACAAATACTGCATGATTCCACTTAAATATGAGGTATTTAAAATAGTCAAAACCAGGGTACCTGGGTGGTTCAGTTGGTTAAGCGACTGCCTTCGGCTCAGGTCATGATCCTGGAGTCCCGGGATCGAGTCCCGCATCGGGCTCCCTGCTCAGCGGGGAGTCTGCCTCTCCTTCTGACCTTCCCCCCTCTCCTGTTCTCTCTTTCTATCTCATTCTCTCTCTCAAATAAATAAATAAAATCTTTAAAAATAAATAAATAAAATAAAATAGTCAAAATCATAGAATCAAAAGAGTGGAATAGTGGGTTGCCAGGGGCTGGGTGGGGGAGGGGGAAATGGGCAGTCACTAATTAATGGGCATAAAGTTTCAGTTGAGCAGGATAAATAGGACCTAGAGATGTACTGTAAAACATTGTACCTATAGTCAACAATTATCTATTACACACTTAAAAATTTATTAAGAGAGTTGATCTCATGTTAAGTGTTCTTACCACAATGAAATAAAATTTAAAAGAAGAAAAAGCTAATTTGCCTGTTTACAGTCA
Source organism: Eumetopias jubatus (assembly GCF_037043125.1). NCBI lineage: Eukaryota > Metazoa > Chordata > Mammalia > Carnivora > Otariidae > Eumetopias > Eumetopias jubatus. The sequence continues at coordinate 18,114,551 of NW_028274815.1, forward strand.
TCAGCAGTGAGAAGTGGATTTCCAAAAAAGGCAACTCTGCTTTTCTCTCCCCATAGCATTTTCACACCTTTCACTCTTTCTGATGGAGAATGTTCTCCTGATTGCAGTTTTCTGTAGCCAGAGGGCCCTGTATGTCCTTCCGCTCCTTCCTTTGTACATCCAGCTGGGCAAAGTTTATTCTGTTCTATGTACCATAATCTGTCATGGCTGATTTTGTTATAACAAGATCTGAACAGATGGGGAATGGTTTGCTCAAGAATTACTTGCAATATGAGTGACCTATAGAAAAAATTCGGAACTGGAATGCAGTCCCTGCAATAAAATCCCAAACTCGCTATCTTCCCCACAGGATGCCCATGTATCTCGCCCCCACATGAAGGTGTTAATGACTAATCCAGAGACCTATAAAGGAGTCCAGTCCTCTGGTAAATAGCACATGCACAAACAAAGGAATAAGACAGCAACAGAGAAAGGCAGTAATAATTCTTTGTCATAACTTGTCTTCCTGATTTTTTTTTTCCTATCAAGTGACATATACTTAAAAGATACAAACACAATCAGTTAACAATGGAATGGAAATGTTGCAAACAAGGCAATTTCCTTAGGACTGGAAAATCTCCAGAATTAGACAGATTCCCATCAGCATTTAATAAACTTTTTTAACACCTACTGAGTCCAATTTCATAGTTTTTCAAAGTTCTCGCTAAGCATAATGGAGAAGATAATCAGAAACCCATATGGACAATATGCTGTCTGAAAAGAGTATTAAAAAAAAAAAGGATCAGGCAATGAGGGCGCCATTAATCCTCTAATCCAACTGCCTATATTTATGTTGATTTTACAAGATAAAATGCCATTCTAAGTTGTTAATGCCTCCGCCTCCACTCCAAAGAGGCCATACAAATAAATTAAAAAATCCTTCTCTGCGTAAATTCTCTGTGGTTTAGTATGTTTTACAGAGACTGCTCAATTAGAGCCAGCCTGAAGCCATTTCTATATTTAAAAAATTGCAACATTAACCATATGATCTTTGAACAGCATTTATGATCCAACTACATATTTCCAGCAGTTCCTAAAATAACATGAGGGGAGAAAATAAAGAAAATGAAGGGAAGGGAAGCTCTCACTGTTTATGTTATATCTCCGGCTTCTCCTCCTGAAATGCACATTGCTTTTTATCTCCTTCCCTGTATCTAGGCATTGTCCATTCTCTGCAGAGCCTTCTCTGATACTCTGAGTCTGTATTAAAACACAGGCATCATTTTTTAAAATCAAATATAAATGCTTGGTTAAACTGTGCTATTGTCCTTTTCTATTTTAGGAGAAATAGTTTCTTCCGTACAAGTAAAATTAGTTATTTGAAGGTTGAGACCACTGACCTTCATTTTCTACAGTTTATGCTAAATAAATAAGTGCTAACTTCCATAGTTAACACTTAATGATAGAGTATTAACATCTAAATTTCATTCTTTATGGTCAAATGATTCACAACCTGCCTATTGGAGAGAAAAGGGGATAGAGTTAGATCATTTGTTGATGGTTAGATCTGAAGCTGCTTCATTAGTTGGGGTAACAGCAGATTTCAGGAAACACCTTGAATTTTCAGCACTCCTCCACTGGCCGCTTAATGTCTTCAGACAAGGTGACAGACACTTCCAACTTGTCATCCTTAAGTTTTATTTGTGCCCTGCACCCTGAGTTCTGTATGGTTAGAAATCTAGGGCTTTACTACTCTGGAAACTTTCCCCACCATGACTCACAAACTTTGCCAATCCTGTTCCAAAGCTACTCTAAAAAATGAGTCATCGGGGTAATGACACTCAATGTTTCAATAGCTCTTTATCCATGTTAGTTAATTATTCTGCAACACAGAAAATGACAATCATTCTTATTTAAGAGGAAAATGAATGGTTTTGCAAAAGTTTAGAAAGTCAGTGAAATTGGTCTCTAGAACACTGGGCATTTTGCCTCCACATATCCAGGAGGATATATTTGCCTCCCCCTCCTCTTTCCCAGACACTCAACAACAAAAACACCCCGCCCCCCACTATGTTGCCCTCCATTTACCAAAAATTCTGGTAACTTTTCTTTCAGCTAACTTCCATCTGCTGTACCCCTTCCACAACATAATGCCACTGAACACTTGAGAGTCATTGGGTTAATGGCTCTGGCTTTGCTTAATGCTGGAAAAAGGTTCATGGCTTGAACAGATGAAGAAGCTATAGGAAAAATCCAGAGGATTCTTGCTGCTTTTCCACCAAGTTTTCCTCCCCTGAGCATTATCATTACTCATCAGTCCACCATCATCACCACCCCACTGCCATACACACACACACACACACACACACACACACACACATTGCTTTCATCAGTCTTGATCTAATGCTTTCCTTTCCTCTTCAGTGTGAAACAAATCAAAATCCTTTTCTTTTTTTTTTTAATTTATTTACTTGAGAGAGAGAGAATGAGAGCTAGAGAGCACGAGAGGGAAGAGGGTCAGAGGGAGAAGCAGAGTCCCTGCTGAGCAGGGAGCCCGATGTGGGACTCGATCCTGGGACTCCAGGATCATGACCTGAGCCGAAGGCAGTCGCTTAACCAACTGAGCCACCCAGGCGCCCCTCAAAATCCTTTTCTTTATCCTTATCAGTATAGCTGAGATGGATAGAATTTATCAAAGGTTTATTAGAGATTTTTTAAAAAGTAGGGGAGAAATATATATGACTGCCACTTTACTTTCCTCTCAGTAAGTACCCTCTCTGTTCTTTCTGAAGAGGGAGTGACTAGGAAAGTTAGAGTAAAAGCAGAATTTTCTCTGAATTCTGTGGACTTTGAATATACTTCTAAATCTGGCTGGTAGTGTGTGTGTGTGTGTGTGTGTGTGTGTAAGCCCAGCTCTGCCAATTAGAGGACAACACTCAGAATGTATATGCTAGTAAGCAGGTAGGTCAGCAGAGACTTTTTTTCTCTCTTTATTGATATAGAGAAAAATATGTATTATATTTATCTCATACCCAGTACTCAGAAGAGAAACTGTTAACTTTTTGTGTCACATCAAGTACAACCTTTGCCTAAGGAATAAGTATCATCCTTTGTCCCACGTCTGTTGCTCCATTCTCTGCCCTGACTCCCTAGAGGTGCATCCTATTATTAATTATATGGGTATCTTTCCTGTTAGTCTGTTGCTTGTTTTGCTTGATTTTTTTTTCTCTGTATGCTTTGCCTTTACACATATAAACACACATATTACTAATTACATATCAAGGGCTGTTAGAATATGTTTTAAATATATATACTTAGTACATATTTTAAATAGTGTTTTATAACTTGCTTACTTTCTTCAACATTATGCTTTCTAAATTTCTTCAGATGGATAGGTACATACATACATGCATACATATGTATATATGATACAGAGAGAGAGGGAGAGAGAAGGGAAGAAAGAAAAAAAGAAAGAGAAAAGAGATAGGAAAAGAGTAAAAAGGAAGAAAAGAAGGAAGTTAAGGGAGGAAGGGATGAGGGAGGGAGGGGGAAAAGGGAGGGAGGGAGGAAAAAATATTCTTATTTTTGGTATCTGCTATGAGTTTTGAACTGAGAATGTGAGATTGGGGTTTCCTTTCCAGTTCTACTTAGTTCATAGTCTGTTATTTTACCAGTTAATTTCCCCACTGATTGGTAACTACACCAATCATATTCCATTTCCCTATAGATGTCAGGGTCAGTCTCTTGACTCTCTTTTTCCTTCTACTTATGTATTGGTTACCACTACATTATTACCACACATTACTATAATTACATAATATCGTAATTTTTAAAAAAGCAAGATTCATTCACCTTTCCTATTTAAAATTCCCTTAGCTATTCTTGAACCTTTACTTTTCTGTGGGAATTGTGGTAGAGTTAGTTTGTGGTAAATTTATCATGATTATGGGCAAATAGTTGCCATAAAGTTATAGAAAATCATACCTAAGTAACAAATATTGTGTGTTGATGGCTCTATTAGGGTTCCCTGACCCATTTCCAATATGGGGGCCATTCCCACACACACAACAATTAATTCTCAGACACCAGCTGGGTATTTAAGAATTCAACTCAATTCTGACACTATTTACCTGGAGCTAGCATCAGATTCTACGGGTTAAGGATTCAGTCCTTTAAGAGTGCCCATCCAGCCCATTCTCTGGATGCCAATCGCAAACCTAGGTTGTTACCTCTGCTTCTGACCCACCAGTTGCAGTTTGGAGGTCCTAATGACCTCTTCTTTGGGTTCCACTAATTTGCTAGAGTGGCTCACAGAACTTAGGGAAACACTTACATTTACCAGTTTATTAAAGGACATGATAGCCACGTGAAGATATATATAAGCAAGGTATAGGGAAAGGGCACAGAGCTTCCATACCCTTTCCAAGCATGCCCTTCTCCCTGCATCTCCAAGCGTTCACCAATCCGGAAGCTCTCTGCACCCTCTCTTTTTTGGGTTTTATGGAGGCTTCACTGTATGGTCATAAATGACTAAGTCATTGGCCATTGGCTGGCTCAACCTCCAGCCACTCTCCCTTCCTCAGAAGTCTGGGGGTGGGGGGTGGGACTGAAAGTTCCAACCCTCTAATCATATGATTTCCTCCTGGCAACAAGCCCCCGACTCTCCCGCCTAGGATAAGATCAAAACCTTACCTTCATTGACATAACAAAAGATACCTTTATTGCCCTGAACACTTAGGAAACTACAAGGGTTTGGGGAGCTGTGAGCCAAAAACTGTGGACAAAGACCAAATATATTTGAGAAATATATTTTGGTTATCTGAATGTATTTCTTATAAATCACAATATCACAATAACATTATGACCAATCCCACTCAAGACTGCCTCATTACTAAATTGTAACACACCACCAGGCACAGTTTAACTGGGACTTCCAAGAGTAAATGGTTCCACTTCTGTTCTCTTGTTCCTTAGAAGAGCAGTCAGAGTGGTAACAAGGCAAGTGAGCAGGCAGCTATCCATCAATGGGAGGACCTTTCAGAAATGCACAAACTCTTCCTGTGGAAAGGTCAAGGCTGGGAAGCCTCAAGGCCTGGAAACAGCAACTCTGTGGAGGACTTATTCCCCTATCAACTTATTAAGGAAGGACAAAGGGCAGGATATCCTCCATTCATATTTATAAGCTTTCAAGTTAAAGCAGTAACTGAGATTTCTGAACACACTATCAGTTCCCATTAAGGTCCTGATCATGGAATAAAAGAAGGCTAGATCAAGAGGTGTGAGAGGTTAATTCCCTTCACTGTGTCATGGGCTTTCATTCCTGTACTGAATTCAGCACAGGTGGTGCAATGCCTTTCAGGTAAGGACTATAAGAAAAGCACTATGAGTTTGGGAAGGCCAGGTAGAGGCTTTGTTCAACTCTCAGGGGCTGGTTAATGTCTCATTTCTTGGGAGGGGGATAGTGAAGGGAGAGTGTCAAGAAGGAAAATGAATTACCACACAGGATCTTCATCAATCTTACCCATGGCCTTTTAGCACAAATAGAGGCAGGTAACCATGCTAACTCTAACCATGTTACAAGGACAGTGTATTATCACGAAATTACTAATTTGTTGCTGGCGACAGTACAATTTACACATCTCCAATCCCATCTCTAATTGTCTGACACTTATTTGGTGCTGAAAAGAAGCAAACAGCAGGAGAGGGTCTGAGAGGCAAGCCAATCAGTTGAAGGCTTTCAGAAGCCACAATGGGCACATTCCTGGCTTGTAAGACTTCATAAGAAAAGGTTTCAAAGGGGGGGGAAACATTTCTGATGGGGAAAGGGATTTGTGAATCAGAAAACATTGTTTGATAGAGATAATATAAAAATTGGGACAATTTCTACTTTTTCTTACTGATGAGGCTGCTGTGAGGGAATTTGAGATCATGGAAAAATGCCTTGTGAACCCAGAATCCTGACATGTGAGGGAAGCAGACGTGTCCTGGGGACTGTATTATTAATCAGGGCTGGAAGGTTAGCAGATTCTCCAGCTTGGATAATCCACTGACACCATTCTTTCTGTAGCAATCCCCTTTTGGACACTGCCACAACTTATCTTTTTGTTTGTTTGTTTTTAATACCACTAGATAGCTCATCAGCCCTAGACTTCCTGTTTTCATCCCCTATAAATATTTTGGCAGATATGCAAGGAATGAAAGAGTGGTGCTATGCCATCTTCTGCCACCAAAGCAACAGGGAGCTTCCTGAATTAACGGAGACCCACGCTGGATGCATCAAAGTCATAAAAAGCTGGATGTAGCAAGTAAAGGGCTTCTTTCTCAGCCCCCCAAAACTGCAAAAATAATAAGGAGTAATAAGCTTGGAATACGTCATCTCCAAAGTGAAACACAGACAACAGTCACTTAAGTTGCAAAGGCATGCTACAAAGCTTTTTTAAAAAAGGGTACAAAAACCTATGAAGATGAATTGTATGAAGAGTTTGTGGAATTAAAAGATAGCCCTTGTTAACAAGAAAATTCAAATGTCTTCTAGGAGTTTATACACACAAGGACACATGCACATTTGTGTGCGCAGAGAGAATTAACATTACAAAGTAATAATGTGTTTGATCAGTTGTCAAATATATAGGTGCTCACATATAAACAGGCTCTAAGATTTCAGAGAATGAAGGAATTCCTTCCTGCTGAGGAGCAGGCAAGGCTCCATGGAGGAGGCCTCAATTAGTTTTACCTTAAACTGCAGGCTAGTGGGTGTGTGTGTATGTGTGTGTGTGTGTGTGTGTGTGTGTGTGTGTGTGTGTATGAAGAGGGGAAGTGGGATATAGCCAGATCAGTTGGAAATGTCATTAGTGAAGACTTTAAAGAGAAACTGAGCAATCCTTGTGTAGAAGACAGTGGGATCACTTAAGTGAGAGCAAATGATCTGTGCAGAAGATAAAAGCAGATAAATCTTGAAAAGAGCCATTTAGCAAGATTGCAGAGGTCCTTCATTACTAGAATAAAAGGTAGGGCCATGAGGATTAAGGAGGAGAGATTTTGTCATCATGCACAGCATCGAGCAGTTCCAACACTGGCCCTAACTGAAAGAAACTGTGCATAACTGAATGAAAGGAAGATTAGTCTAAGGGAATATCAGAAATGTTGGTTTCTTACAGAGGCTGCCAGTCAATTAAATGTGATTTTATATGTTTTAAATTCATTATAGTATTCAGTGCTTTAATAGTGACAATTTAACTTTCTTGAATCATTTTATTATCTCATGGAGATAATAAAGACTCTAGAAGAGTAAGCAATTGGTTGACTTGCCAAAAATTCCACAAGATTTTAAATCATTTCAAATAAACTATCAAAAAGCTAATTGAAAAATAGTTTAATCTACCCTCTATCAAATCATTAGTCATCAAAATAATTTGGGGCAAAAATTCAGCATGATGTGCAATCTTGGATCATAGATGCGCCATAGCGGAGTCCAAGCTTATATTGCATATTACTGTGTACATCACACTCTTATAGTGACCGTAAGAGAAGGGCCGCATAACCAATCTTAGTTCACATTTAAGAATACAAGACATTTAAAAGAGGAAACAAATGATTTCAGCACATGTTAATTTATTAGAATTGTTTATCCAGAGAGTTGTTCACTAATATTTACCAAGAATGTACTAAATTTACCTCGAGATTATGAGCAACTGATAAGCTTCCTCTGAGAATGGCTAAGAAGAACAAATTGTAACAAAATTGGGCGAACCAAATTTTAAACTATATACTCACTTCATCCAGAGATTCATTCATTCAATTAAATATTTATTGAGTGTCTATGATATGGTAAAGCACCACTCTAAGTATTGAACATATAGCAAGGAACAAAAATAGTCTCTGTTTCCATGAAGTTTTTATTCTAGAAGGAGACATAGATAATAAGAAACAAAAAATGAAGTTAGTGTTATGTCAAGGAATGGTAAATTCCTTAAAGAAAAAATAAGCAGAGTGGGGGGATAGAGAGTTTTATAGGCATTTTGTTAAATAAGGTGGTTAGGGAAAGCCCATATAACATGTAGGAAGAAATCAGACCTAAAAGAGGAAGATGGTGTTGCAAATATCTAGGGGAAGATTATTAAAAGCAGAAGGATTAGTAAGTACAGAATCTTGATATAGGATTATGTTTCCTGCAATGGAGAAAGAGAAAAAAGCCAATGAAGCTAGAGCAGAGTGAGGTAGAGAGATGATGAGGCTGAAGAGTTAGCCAGATGGTCAAATACAGAAGCAGTGAGTTGAAGTTAAGGACCTTAAATTTGAATCAAAATATGATGGAAAGCCTTAGGAAGGTTTTATGTAGAAAGTTGATATCATTGGATTTGTCTTTTAGAGGATTCATCCTTAGCTGCTTTGTGAAAAACAGACTGAAGGAGGAAAGTACAGAAGTAGGGACTACTATAATAGTCCAGGTAAGACATGTGGAAACTTGTCCTATGGTGGTAGCTATGGATATGGTGAAAAATTATCTGTTTGGGGACAAATTCTGAAGTAAGGCCAATAGGATGGATTGAATACTGGGGGAGTGAGAAAAAGAACTCAAGGAATATCTAGCTTTTGGCTTTAACAGTTGAGTAAATGGTGGCACCATGTCCTGATGGGGACCCAGGAGGAACAACACACTGGGGGCAGGAATGGCATTGAAAAGTAGATACAGTGAGTAGGAACTTGATTATAAGCCTGAAGTTCCTTAAAAGTCCGGGCTGGAAAGAAGACTTTAGAGCCATCAGCATGTAGATGGTTATTTAAAACAATGGTACTGGTGGAAAATTCGTCCTAAGTGAGTGTAGATAGAGAAGAAATTCCAGGACCAAACCTGGGGCATTTCAAAGTTAAGAAGTTGCAAATTGGAGAGGAATTAGCCAAGGAGACTGAAAATATCGACCAGAAAATTAAGATTACTGAGAGGTGTCCAGAGGTCAAGGAAGTGCTTCATGAAAGGTGAGGTAATCAACGTACTGCCTAAAACGGATACATCAAATAAGGCCAGGAATAAGAAATAATGACTCATGTTGCTAATGGATGTGATTGGTATTAGGAAAAAAGTTTCAGTGGTATTAGAGGTAAAAATCTTATTGAAGTGAGTTCAAAAACCAGTGATAATGGAAAGCTCAAGATTTTATGTGATGAAGAGAGGAGAATAGGAAGACAACTAGAGGCAAAATTTGCTTTCCAGTTTGTTCTGTGTGGGAAGTAGACAACTTATACCAATGGAATAAAAGCAAGTACATCTCCTCAAGTGGGTAAAAACCCAACCAAATTGGTTATTATCCAAATTCATGCAATGAATGTAAGAGGCTTTCCATTATTAAATATATCTTCCATAGAAAAGTGAGTATATGTATTTACATTTGCATATACATATATTTGTGTGTATGTATGTATGCATGTGTACAGAAAGACACAGGGAGAGAGGAGAATGCATTTACGCTTTAGTGTGTAAAAGAAACATCATTTACCTACTGCCCAACTTTAGATATAGAACATTAGCAGGATTTAATATACTCCAAGTATGCCCTTCATTGATTGTGTCTCTCTCCTCTCTCCCACTACTTTGAGTTTTGTATTAATCATCCCATTGCTTTTTAAAAATAGTTTCATCATATATTTTTTAAGGTTTATTTATTTATTTGAGAGAGAAAGAGACAGAGAGAGAGAGAGCAGTGTGTGGGGGGAGGTGAGGGAGAGGGAGAAGGAGAGAAGCAAACTCTCCGTTTAGGGCAGAGCCCTGAGGTCATGACCTGAACTGAAATCAAGAGTCAGAGGCTTAACCAAATGAGCCACCCAGGCACCCCTCATCACATATTAATATATCTCAAAACAGTATTATTGTTTACTTCAGTTCAATATAATAATTTTTACTTAAGTGGAAACACATCTCTAAGTTTCTTCATGACTTACTTTTCCAATAGACGTTGTATTTTTGAGATTCATCTATTTTAATTTATGTAGCTACAGCCCATTCAGTTTTACTGCTGTATAACATTTAATAGATATATGAATATACGAAAATTGATTTATCTGTTTTATCGCTAATGGACAATTTTTAATTGCTTCTAATACTTAGCTCCTCAGAAAATGCTGCAATGTACTTTTTCACATAGTTCTCGGTACACATGCATTACTTTCTCTTGGATATATATCCACGAATCAAATTTGTGGGTTATAGGATTCACCATCTTCAGTTGTGTTTGGTAATAACACACTGTTTTTCAAAACAGTTGTACTAATTGACAGCCCCCGTGACAGTACATGATAGTTCTCATCACTTCAAAACCTTGCCAACACTTGGAATTCTCAGCCTTCAATTTTTATTCATTTTGTGGTTATAAAATGGTCACTCAATGCACTTTAATTTGCATTCCCCTGGTTACTAATGATGTTAAGCAGCTTTTCATAGGCTTATGTCCCATTCAGGTTTTCTGTTTTGTGAGGCCTGCTTCTTTTCTTTTCTCATTTTTCTCTTGGGGTGTTTGTCTTTTGGCAATGTCTGTCTTCCCCAATATCTGTATCTATCCAATCATGGACTATTCTCTCCCCTGCGACTCCCAAGCACAGCAAGGTAGCAGGCTTCACGTAATCTTCCACTGGAAAGAATGGCACTGAAATGTTTTGCTTTGCTGTCTCCTGCTATTATTTGGGATGGTCCCAACCCCCAGGAAGAGAGAAGCGAGGCATAAGCACTCACCCACATTTATAGACTTGATAGGTTCTAAGTGCCGTGTGTATTAACCAAGCACGCCGACTACAAGATTGCAGCCTTCTCTGGTCTTGTACTTACTTCATCATTCCAAACAATGTCATTCCCAATGCAGGACTGACAGGCACTCATGTCCAGCTTTGGTTCCATATCCCCAATCCACTAGTATTGGCTCGAGGTTAGCTTTTTGAATACAAGATCAATTCTAATATAGTTACATTGACTTCTCTGTCTATCACAGAGTAGATAGAAAGTTGAGAGGGATCAATAAATTCCAAACAACAAGTCAGAAAATACATAGTGTATATGAACCAGTTAGCATGCATGGATTTCTCTGTGCTAGTCATTGATTCAGATATAGGTAGTCCAGAACTAATGTGTTTGTATCCACATCTAAAAGCCAATAGGGAAATCAACTCAGGCTATGTCTTTAGCTGAATAGAAAATAGGATATGACAAAATTCTTGGCTCTGTACTAAAAATATTACACTTCCTGGATCTGTGTTATCACTTCAGATTTAGTCATGTCTTCTTTCCAGTCATTCCTGTTGGACCAGTCTAATTTGCCTTGTCCTGCGATATGTAAGCCTTTGCGCATATTTTCCAGTCTCCACAAATAGCAACCCTCTACCTTTCAACTCCATCATCATCATAAATGTCATTTCCATCTCTTTTCTGCCTAAAAAGACCATCCTGTAACCAAAGCCCTTCCCCAAACTATCTCTTCTATTCTTCCATTAAGCCTTTAACCCTGTTACTCTGAGGAGACCCTCCAGATGCCAAAATCCTCCAGCACTTATTCCCATTAGCACTAATTTAGAGTCTTTTCATGTCTTTCTGGCATAGTTAGTTTTCTATTATGTGTTTTCTCGCCAACAAAATAATGACATCTGAAAATCTGGGACTGCATTCAGGGTATTGATATATGTTTGACCCATGTGGCACATTGCCCGTACATAGGTAGCTACCTAATTAAAACTGATTCATTAGTATAGGTATGAGCTTGCACTCAAACCTCTTGCTAATGTCATGTTAAGCAGAGCTGACCAATCTCCTCTAGGACCCTGCTCATCTTTTAACCTGAGGTGCTCAGTCTGGCAAATTCTATATTTCCCTCTTGTTCTTCTTTCAGCCAACCCGACTATAGTTTCATCTTTTAGGGTGAGTACTTGCTATTAAACAAAGAAAAATCAAGCTAAAACAGCCAATGTAATCCTGGCTGAAATATGTGGATTAATGTGCACCCTTTTGCTTCTAGAGGCCTACAGACACATTCTGGTATCTCAGAGACTAGCATCTTGTTCCTAAATTTCATCATAAAGATTTTAAATTTTTCTAAAGATGAGACCAATCCCATTCTTATGAATCTTGGAGCTATCTTTAGGTCTGTTCACTTATGAAGTTATCAGTAATAGTAAAGCTAATACTAAATGTTTTGTTAAAAAATAAACCCTTATACAATGCTTACTATGCATTAAGTACAATTCTTGGTGCTTGATAGATATTAACTCATTTAATTTATATAAAATTGTCATGAAATAGATACTATTACTCCACTGAATATTCTCCCTTAGCCACCCTACATCGAGTCTCCTTCATTCTTCACCTACTTCAGGCTCCTTGCCCTCTGATTTGTCCTTAAATCCAGGCAGTAAGAGATACCAGCAATATGTGAGAGAGTAGGAGGAGAGAAAGGTCAATATTTTTACTCCATCAGCTTCCTTTATGCCAGGCTGCATTCGGACAATAGATACTTTTCTCTACCAAGCTCATAGCCTCCATAGCTGGCCCACTCCTACAGCAATAACTCTCCTAAGATTCCATTAGCCATTCTCTCCCTGGCCCCTTCAGGAAGGGTAAGTTTTTCTATTGTCAGAGAATATTATTATCCCTTGTTAATTTTCCAGGCTTAAGGAAACCTGCGTATAACTTTATAAATATTCCTCTTATTAAACTCTGTTAAATTGTCCCTTTTGAGGGGTGCCTAGGTGGCTCAGTCGGTTAAGCCTCTGCCTTCAGCTCAGGTCATGATCCCCAGGTCCTGGGCTCAAGCCCCACATTGGGCTCCCTGCTCAGGGAGTCTGCTTGTCCCTCTCCCTGCCCCCCCCCCCCGCCAGCCCTGCTCATGCTCTTTCTCTCTCTCTCAAATAACTAAAAATCTTTAAAATAATTGTCCCTTTTGAGCATATACCTTAATTTATCTCACTGCCTAGACACCAACCTTTATAAGTAAGGAAACTGGGGCACGGTGATACTAGGTTACTTGCTCAAGATCATACAACCAGTGAGTAGCCTAGCTGGGATTCAAACCTGGGCTGTCTGGCTCCACAATCTGTGCTTCTATGACTACCCTATGCTGTCTCTAGGCATCCAAATTCAGCCAGATGACTGTTGTTGTTGTTGTTGTTTTTTAAGATTTTATTTATTTATTTGAGAGAGAGAAAGAGAGCATGAGAGGGGGGAGGGTCAGAGGGAGAAGCAGACTCCCTGCCGAACAGGGAGTCTGATGCGGAACTCGATCCCGGGACCCCAGGACCATGACCTGAGCTGAAGGCAGTGGCTTAACCGACTGAGCCACCCAGGCGCCCCCAGATGACTGTTTTTAACATTAATATAGGCTTTCAATTTCTTCTTATTGGCTGAAATCAAGAGCAAAGATTTCTTTTTTGTCAGGAGCTAAATATCATCTGATCAGTTTCAGATAGGGTGTAGGCAGAGTTAACCATGAAGAAGGAAAGTATTGCTCTGGCCATGGTTTTCATATGATCTTCTGGGTTCTATTGTTGTCTGTTTTGCATTTAAACAGTAGAGATAGGCATGGATTTAAAGATAAACTAAAAATAGTACACAATTAAAAACGGGGGACAAGTGAGTAATAAAGAACTATGGTATAAAATCAAAATCCCAACTGGACACTTCCAAGACTTACACCAGTCCTTTGCCCAAACTAAAACCAATAGTGAGACTGAATTTTAATCCCAAAAGGAACTTTGGAAAGGAAACTCCCATGAAGTCAATGTAGTTGATGGGAGATTCAACTCAAATCCTACAATAAGCCAGAAATTTAACCATAAATTCAATATTATTTTAATGTCACTGTGTATTAAATGCCTACTATATGTCAGGCACTTTGCCTACCAATTATTGTTAGCTTTCTCCACATCCTTTAAATAAAGGTAGATATTATTAGTCCCATTTATCAAGTGGAGAGTAAAGGATCAGACTGATTAAATTATTTTCTCAGAATCAAAACATGAGTAGAAAACTAGGATTCAAACTCAAGTATGACTCTTAATGTTGTATATATGTTTTTTTTCCAATTATTATACTCACAGGTGCAGAATTACACAATAATTCAAAATTCAATGTCCTTGGAAAGGTGAAAACCACCTTGAATTCTACTTAAGCTTTTCCTAGTTCTATAATATGTATGTTATTTTCACTGACTTTTGAGATTATGCAGATATAATAAAATTTATTTGTTTTCTTTCTTAAGGTTCCCTGAAAGCAGACGCAAGTGAGGTAAGAATAGAGTATGACTCCATGTATACGGTTGGGATTTTCACAGCTGATAGCTGAAATCATTTAAACTTGGTTAGCTCTATAAAACTCTGCCAATTGCAGAATATACCTGGCTTTATGGAAGGCACAGATCACTGAAATCTTTTACAATCCCAAAATATGGCAAACCACTTCCTTTTCCTGATAACTTCTAAGACCACTTAAGAAGGAAACCTCAATTTTTGATAAAGCTCCTTTCCATTTTTTCTCTTTCTTCCCCATCCTTGGCAATGTACTCAACAGTAAATCAAGCATTTCACTTAGAAGCATACTTTTTAAAAAAATGTACAGCTGGGTAAATGTGAGCCATGAGTCCACAGTAATTATTCAGTTTTGGGGGGACTTCAATAGGCAGCAGCATAAGATGTGGCATGTGGGCTTTTCCTCACTGCAGAAAATTTTCTACCCAGAGGTAGGGAGACTGTAGACTTCTGCTGTTGTAGGAAGTGCTGCTAACAGTGTTTACAAAAATGGTTGAGAAAACCCATGTCTGTCTGACAGCTTTTTACCACATCAATTATAAATGCATTTTCCCTTGGGTGGTATTATCTCTCGCCCAAGGAATTTTCCACTGTCCTGGAGCATTTGCTGAGGAGAATTGATTAGGAAGGCGGTTTCCCAGTAGATGGAGAGAAACTGCAAATGCTTCTGTTTGTTGATGCTGTTGCCCTCGTAACATAAGTACTGCAAGAATGTGAACAATTACAGCCGAAAATTCAAGCGGAAGCTGCTATGATAGGATTGGCAATTCATGCCTGTGGAGTGGAACAGCCCCAGATATGTGCGGTTTGAAAACATCTACCTGGGCAAAGCGGTAGTTGCCGCTGGGAATTACAGACGTCAGCCATCTGTAGGGGTAGGAGGAAGACACATGTTTCATTTGGGGTGGACTGGAATTATCTGGATTGGCCGTACTGAACAGTTTTTCTCTGTTTGTATAGACTTAGGTTTCTTTTTTTGATTATGATCATGGCATATAATTATTAAGAGGATACATTTTTATAAGAAACTTCAAACAAACACAAACAAACAAACAAAAAAGAAACTTTAAACAATGCTGAATATATTTCTTGAGACTTTTTATGTAACCAAATTTTATAAAATCCGTAAGTTTATTTGAGTGTTAATTTTACTTTTACAACATAACACTTGGTTGTGTTTGATTCTGAAGTAAAGCTATGGCATCTCAACTCTCCTTTCTGTGTGACTTCGTATTGGGGTTGAATGGCAACATTTTGTTTATAGGACTTTTTCTGTAACATCTAGCTCAGGATCTATATATAGGAAATATTGAATTAATCAGCTAATTAAAATAAACATACAGCTTAAGTTGATAGATTTATTTGGGAAAGTGAATAACTATATGAAGCAAAAGTCTTAAAATTGCTCGACTTTTTGAACCTGTGGTCCTATGACTATGAATTTCTCTTTAGGGAATACGTTAAAACCATGCTGTTCAACACAGTATCCATAAGCCACATTGAGTGCTTGATATTTGGCTAATCTGGCTGAGATGTGCTATCATATGTGAGTAAAATACACACTGGATTTTGAAGACAATTTAAAAAAAAAGAATATAGGACATCTCCTTAGTAATTTTAATTTGGTCATATGTGGAAATGAAATATTTTAAAGATATTGGATCAAACAAAATATGTTATTAGATTCAGCAACCCCTGTCTCTTTTTACCTTTTTAATGTGGCTATTAGGAAATTTAAAGTTAGGTGTGTGGCTTGCCTTTGTGTTTTGCATCTTATTTCTATTGGACAAATGTCCTAAAAAGAAGAAAAAGGGGGGGCTACACGCATATAAAGATGTTTACTATTATGTATATCACGGCCCGTGATGTAGGTATTTCAGTATATAAATGAAATATTTTTCAAAGAAAGATTAGCTGCAAGCATTACAATGTAAACACGTGATTCATGGTATGCAGGTGACAGTAATAGCAGTATGGAGAATACATGTATCAGTGGGAAAGGGAGCCAAACAATTATGTGCACAATACGTAGAGAACTTCACAAAAATATGTATTTGAACAGAAAAAGTAACTGGAAGATAATGTGAAGGATAATAATTTTTATAAGGGAAGTACAATTTTGGAAGAATTGCTTTTCTTCTTCAAACCCACCTTTTTGGTATTATAGTATTGTTTTCACAATTAAGACAACTAGAATAAAAAGATGAAACTGGCATAGAAAGGTATTTTGGCTAGCTCTGTGTCTTCTAGGTGATGTCCTGTTAAAAGTGTTCAAGTATCTTACAAACCTGGGTAGCCAGTTGTCACTGCAAGGGAGCAATCCATGTTTCTGTTGTGGAAACAGTGGTAACATATGGCTCACCCTTGGGCCTTATGATGGGATTGCTAAAGCCTGCACACCACCACCAAAATAAAAGAAATCTCTCTTTCTATTTCTCTCTCTCTCAGACTCCCTCTCTCAAAGAAACCAATTCAATTCAACCACCAGCTCTGCCTGCTCATCATTTCTATTACCACCCCCCATAGTTAAGCCCCTATTGTTCCACTATCTCAATGTATCAAATTTTTATTGCTTGACAGTAACCTCCGTCCTCTCATCTTAAGTATTGCACAAGATAGCTTCCCTAAACTACTTCTCTCACAATGTCTTGCCCCTGTTGATTAGGAAAAATAATGAAAACCTAAATAAACAACCACTTTCTTACCTACAGATTACAGACCAGTTGCCTTTATATGGGTCTTTCTTCAAGACCAGCATTCCTGTCTTCTCTCACCATTACTACTCATAGGTTCTAATCTCCAGTTTACCTGGTTTAATTCCACTAGTCTAAATAATTTCTGGTCTCCATCAATTAAGACAGTACTCACCTTTGAAGGCCTAGTGGAACTATCACCTTTTAAGAAAGTATTTCATCTATTACATGCCAGTTATTTGGGCAGAGGTATAAAAATGAGGCACCTGACTTTAGCAACAGTTGATGCTATATCTGTATCACAAATATATTCAGTCCTCAAGCTAGACACAGGAGATCAAAATTTCCCTCTGCCTTCTCCTTTATCCCTTTATCAAAGCACCATTTTCTGTTGGTTTCGGTTTCTAAACAGCCCTTCATTTCTTCTCTTCATCTCTCTACCTTTTCTCCAGTTTAGGCCCATCCTCTTTATCATGCCTGGATTTTGGGATCTCCTAAGTGGCCTCACCTGCCCTGATCTTCCCACTTTCCACAAAACCACTGAAGAATTAATCCTAAAACACAAATCTGATGATTCACTCCCTTCTTTGAAGGCTTTTCCTTACCATAAATCACCTTTAGGATAACATTTACAGTGTTTATATATACAAAACTCTATTGCTGGACTTCCCTATCTAGCAACATCTTTCAGAACTTACTATTATATAGTTTATAGTCCAGCAACACCAATCTGTTTGTTGCTAAATACGTCATGTGGTTTTAGGCTTTGTCTCTTTTTTCCTGATCTTCTCTCAGCTTCTTTGACCATTCCCATCCCCAGTGCAAAAAGCAAATTGAACATGGCTTATTCCTCCTATTCTTTGAAGTAAAATGAGCATGTTTTTTTTTTTCTAGAAAATAATTAGAATATCAGTTTTGATTGATACTGACATCTGGTTTCATTGCATTTCCTCCATTCTCTCCATTCCCGTGGTGTTTGCAACATACAGATATTTATTCACTTCCGTGATGTTTCAAAAATATTTGTGTTTGTCTCCCTCAGCAGATAGTGTACACCTGAGAGCAGAGAATATATTTTATCTAGTTTTTTTTTCCCACCAGCTCCTAACACATGGTGGGCAGCCAATACTAGTTTGTGAAATGAACTAGCAAAAAAAAAAAAAAAAAAAGAGAGAGAGAGAGAGCAGCTTAGTTCATTATACATGAGTCATAATGACAAGTTTAGCTCCATTTTAGTTGTATTAATGCCAGTGATCAAACGAATATTTTAAAAATTTAATCTAAAACCTCTTTTCTATTCTAGCCAAAATACTAGTGCTAAGTGAACAATTCTCTTGGCTTCTTCTGCAGGTTAGTTTCCACATAACAAAAGATCTTGACACAGACTACCTAGAGAGACAGAGAGGAAAGGAGTGTGCCAACAGATGTCACCTTGAACTTATTGGGTATGTTTCAAGTTTATAAGATCAGTCAGTTACAGCTTGCAAAGGTGAATCCAGGTCCAGGTAAATGTTAGTATTAGATATTTGAGTTTTGCAAGAAAAACATTTTCCATTGGGTTGCTCCTTTTAAATACCATGACCAGAAGGGTCCGCAGGGAAATCAAAGAAATGTGTTTGCCTTTACTTCTTGTTATATGTGCTATCTATTCCAGGATTGTGACACTTGTGACACTGTTTCCTAAGGGGCCCTGAAGTATCTTTTGAACTACCAGAAAAATAAATTGTCATCTTATACAATTGAATGGATAAGAATTTGTGATATATTTACAAAATGCATGCTAAGGGATTTTAAAAATCTGGCTACATTTGCACATATTTTTCCTCTTATACAATTTATTTTAATAGGAACTAGAAATAAATGTTTCTACAAAACAAGTAAATGATGCATTAAGACCCAGTTCTAAAAAAAAATTGAAAAAAAAAGACCCAGTTCCAAGTGATAGAAAGGTATTTAAAACAAAAACAAAAAAACAAACATCAAAATATGTTTTGTCAAATAAAATGTTTGGACTATAATTTTAAAAGCTATATGAATGGCAGGTTTTGATAGTCTGATAATTTCTTTTGTAATTCTCTACCAACAAGCAAGACTACTCTTAGTTTTTCCAAATGAGAGATAAGATGAAAAATTTATTGTAAATGTTTCTAGACTATAACATTCATTTTTAAAGGAAGTATCTTCTGAAGATTGTAACCTTGAACTTTAAAAGTGAGCTTCCTACCAACATTCTTAATCTTGCATTGCTCTTAATGAGCTTTATCACTGATTTGCTAGCAAACATCTTCTAAATGTCTATTGTGATCGAGCTAATGTGCTAGAATGTAAGAACTCGAAGGAGACACCAAAATTCAAAGACTCTTCTAAGATGATTGAGACAAGATCCCACTATACACAATCAGTGAAATCACATAATCAATTTGGGAGACTAGTTTAAGGCCATACCATACCCAGATGTCAATGAGTAAAGCGCAATTTCTCCATTAATCAGATATGTATCCAGGATATAAGATGCCACTTATAACCACAGGTCCATATTTCCCATTGAAATGTTTGAAAATTGTAGATGGTATAGTGAGGAATTAGAACATACTGAAGAATTTTAATATGTTAAAATCTTTCCTTGCCAAGCCTAGCAGGTAGAACTCATGTGCTACGTGCAGAGCTTGGATCAGGTATATAAGGGCCCATCTCCGTAGCCCCTGTTTTTCCACAGATGGCCCATTTCAGAGTAAAGAGCAAAGGCCACTTTTCTGGCCAGTAGCCACTCTCTACCCTAATGCTGTTAGATGGCACTAACTCAGGCTTTACATAGCAGCTGATGGCCAAATAATCCAAGTGTAATTAAAAGTCATGTTCAGAAAACAAAAAGAAATCCCCACAGAGCAGTTTCCAGGAGGAAAGCTTTCAGGCATTCACATGGGAGGCCAAACACAAAGGATATATGAGCCAAAAATGACTTGGGAAAGAAAAGGGATCTGGCAAAAGATGGAAGCATGAAGGAGGGAAGCTGGAAACTCTCCGGCTCCAAAAGCAATGGCTGCTTATTGCTGATTAGCTCACCTGAAGGTGACAGGAAAGGAAAATAAGAAAAGTCCCTGCCTTGGAACTGAAACAAGAGAAATGCCCTAAGCTCATTAGCATCAGGGAGCCAAAAGGCTTTGTTACCACACAAAACTAGCAGAGAGAATTACAGAATAATGGCTGTCTTTGGTAAACAGACTTGGTGCCTGGATGTAGCTCTGGTGTCCCACGTCCATTATTTTTCCTGTGGAAAAAAGGGAACATTTGTATTTAAGTCCCTGACGTCAGCAAACAAGCTGGGCTGGACTTTCCCTGGGGGCATGAGGAACTTTTGAAGCAATGAAAAATTATAAAGTGGTAAAACAGTTTTGACAGGCAGGCGCCTGGGTGGCTCAGATGGTTAAGCATCTGCCTTTGGCTCAGGTCGTGATCCCAGGGTCCTGGGATCGAGTCCCACATCAGGCTCCCTGCTCCTTGGGGCCTGTTTCTCCCTCTGCCTCTCTCTCTCTCTCTGTGTCTCTCATGAATAAATAAATAAAATCTTTAAAAAAAACAACAACAGTTTTGACAGGCAAACCCTTCAGAGGAAAAAAAAAATCTTCCTTCATCAAGGCAAGTGTCTATGACTTAGGTTAGAAAAGAAACATATCAAATATGTACTCCAGTAAAATTGTACTACCTGAATCTCCTTGTTGGGAAGGTTTGAAACTAAATACAGATGGAAGCCTGTTTTGGTTGACCCATTTTTTTTTTTTTCTGGATTATCTCAGTTTGGCAGAAGACATGTTGCTTAATGAAGTATTTATACTATAGGAGGGGAGGGATTTCCCTCTCTATAAGGAGATTCATTTTCTAAAATGAATTTCAGACTACCTGATTTCTGCCCATTGAACAGTAAGAGGGCATTGTTTGGATACCTAGTCTTATAGAGCAGAAGCACACACAGAACCTGGACTGTTTTGTGAAGAGTGCAGGGCAGGGATATTTTGGTTCTTACAACTGCTGCTTTTAATATGTAGAGAGCACTTAGTAACAATGTACATACAATTATTTTTTGTCTAATACTATTTCAATCCCCAAAACTGGATAAACTGGCACCATATATGGAGCACACATTTGGCTTAAAATATAGACTATGTGGCATTCGTGACATTCAATTTGGGGGAAAGTGCTCTGGAGGATCTCATAAATCACGCTTACCTCCAGAGCAGCTAAAAGTGAGTCTTACTGAGAGGCTTCTGCAATTATCAACCAGGAGGGAGGGATCATACATAATAACATACTGTGTACAGGAAAAAAAACAAATGGTGTTAACTCTAAACTGGAAGTCACAAGCACAGATATTTTAAAGCATAGGCAGTGATATGTGACTCAGTGGCTTCTCACATGGACAACTCTACCATGAATGGCTGCAAGTTTGTTCAAGATTTAAACAATACTTAAAAGTCCAAGGATATCTTAGGGAGAGCATATACTTTGCAAAGAATGTAGAGTTGTTTTTTTTTTTTTTAATCAAAAACTTATTGAATGGAACCACAGGTTTCTCTGGTACAGGCAACTAGCTCCTGATTTTTCCCTGACAGATGAACACAGATGTTTCCATGGGAGGTAGTGAAATGCAGCAGCTAGGACTGATGATTATGAAGTAAAATAAATCTAGAACACAATTCTAGTTCTGCCTGTACACTACTTAATTTTTCTGAACTTTATTTTCTCCACTTATGAAATGGAGATAACAATAGAACCTATGTCAAGAATTTTCATAAGTATTAAGTAATGTTTGTTCCTTGATTAGCACAGCATCTGGCATAGGATAATCATTCAAAAAATCATACAATAAAATAAAATTAATTAAATAGACTCCATAAATCATGGATGACTTTCTATTAGTAACCACGTTAGAGAGTCACAGTGACTGATAGCAAGGAAAAGGTTTCTTTGACAAGGAAAATTCCATGAATATAAAGTCTTATTAGTCCATGAGGAATAGGTTGTAGCAGCTGCTATTATTATAAGGATACCCAAGCACTCAACAGAGAAGAATTCTCATACCTTCCAGTTTGTCTCCCTAGGTTTTTCAAGGTGGTAAATGACAGTTCCATGTGACCTTCCTTTGTCTTTCCTTCCTTTGTTTCACAAAGTTGCTTTAGTGTCCCTCTTATATTATTATTTGGATGAGACCCAGCCCCACCTGTATGTAAACTTTAAGTAATTTATTTCTTCAAATCTCAAGGTCAAATTTGAATTGTTAAAGTGTGAGATAAAGGAACAAAACAAAAGAGCATGAAAAGCCTCTTCTTCATTCATTCGACAAAGGCAGAGTTTGGAAATGGGGTGAATGGGAGGAGGTAGAGGGAGTTATGGGAATGTGATAGCTCATATATGCTGAAGAAGGCCCTTATCTCTGACTTCCTCTAGCAGCCAGTGGAATACCATGTGACATTTCTTCCTACCAAGTGGATTCTCCTGAATCAGGCCAGGATACCCTAGAAGGCCACATATTTTTAGGAAAGACAGTAATTTGTGTGTAAAACATATATGATTTTGGTGTTTTGATGAAGAAAATTTACTGTTATTCATTGCTTTCTAGAGTGACATAATTTGATTTAAAGAAATCTTGGCTTATTGCCATGCAAACTGTTATCTTTACCAGCCCCAGACCTTGAAGTCACTATTTAAGACAATTTTCAAGAAATTAGAGTAAAATGTGAATATTACTACTGCACAGAAATTATTTGGCTTACCAGGGAAATTCTTAAAACACTTAAATGAACTTCATCTTTCTTTCTTTTTTTCTTTCTTTCTTTCTTTCTTTCTTTTCTTTCTTTTCTTTTCTTTCTTTCTTTCTTTCTTTCTTTCTTTTCTTTTCTTTCTTTTCTTTTCTTTTCTTTTCTTTTCTTTTTTTTCTTTCTTTCTTTCTTTCTTTCTTTCTTTCTTTCTTTCCTCTTTCTTTCTTCTTTCTTTCTTTCTTTCTTTCTTTCTTTCTTTCTTTCTTTCTTTCTTTCTTTCTTTCTTTCTTTCTTTCTTTCTTTTCTCCCTTTCTTTTTGGTGAGAGAGAGAAAAGAAATCTCTGAAGGGGAGAGTCTTGGGGGAGAATTTCTTTATTCGTTGACTCGCTTGCTGCATGTATTTGACCTTATCAATAAAGCAAAAATTTTAATATATAACCTAGAAATCATTGTTATGACTCCGCTGGTGTAGGGGTGTGGAAAGTAAAATCCAAAACAAAACTGTAACCTTTCTTGGTTAAAGTAAGTTTCCACTCTGGAAGGAAAGATTGTGCTGTTATAAAACTTCGTATATTTGAAGAAGCACTTCCATTGACTATAGCCAAGAAGAGAGAAGTCTGTGTATGTGTGTGTGTGTGTGTGTGTGTGTGTGTGTGTGTGTGTGTGTGTGTGCTTTTCACTAACTGGAAGTCAGTTATACCTTCAAAGAAACTACAGAATATCTTTTGGAGGTTTGTTCTGTTCAATAATTTCAAAAGTTAGGTAGATTCAGAGAGGTAATAAATTCATAAACTGTCTCATGCTCACTTAGATAACATCAGTGATGCAGGCTTTACTTAAGGTTGCCCAATTGACTTGAGGACAAAGAAAAGAAAATACTGGGACACAGATTCAACCTGAAAGGTTTTAAAGAATTCTCTTATTCCCTGAAGAGAGCCTGCTTTCATCTGCAATGTGAGCCATAGGAAGTCTGTTACTCTGCTTATCCTTACCTTTGTAAGTCAAGAGCTTTCAGCACATGCTGGATTCAAAACAAAAAGTTAGAATCAGTTGAATGTCAAAATTGGCATCTCATTGGAATTTACTTCTCAGTACTAAAATGTTTTATATTCTGTTTATTTTGTATGGTTTGGGCTTATTTGCCCTTTTCCAGGAAGAAAGTACTTATTTTTGCCTGAAAAATTAGAGGTATAATATGTATGAAGATTTTTTACAGTCAATACATGTGAAGGAAATCTTTACAATGCAAAAATAAGTTGTGTAGGAAAAATGCTCGCATGTATTTATGTGCATTTTTCGGTGAAGGAATTCCATAGGTTTTATCAAATTCTCAAGAAGGCTTGAGAGTAAAAAAAATTGGACAACAGATCTGGACAGAAACTGTTCTGAATGATTAAACTAATAGAACAAATGAGTAAATAAGTACCAGAAGTTTAGAGTTCGAAGGATATTAAGTAGAGTTGTAATTTGTCTTTTAAATACTCGTATTATAGCATCTGGGTGGTTCAGTTGGTTAAGTGTCTGCCTTCAGCTCAGGTCATGATCCCAGGGTTCTGGGATCAAGCACTGCATCCCCTGCATCCAACTCCCTGCTGAGCAGGGAGCCTGCTTCTCCCTCTGCCTCTGTCTCTCCCCCTGCTCCTACTCTCTCTCTCTCAAATGAATAAATTAATAAATAAATAAAATCTTAATAAATAAATAAATAAATAATCATATTAATAGAAAAAAGAGGGAGTGAAGAGGTTATCTTTTCTGAAGTTGGGAAATGTCAATGGTTGTGGCCATATGCATCCAAGAGCCCAAACGAATAAAGCCAATGAACTTCCTATAAAGGAAAATACATTTTACACCCCGGACACATTTGCATTTGAAAATAGGTCCTTCATTAATCAGAGACACAGAATCATTGCACTAAGTTATTAAAATGCAGATTCAGATTCCAAACATCTGGGGTGAAGCCTGAGATTCTGCATTTCTAACTCGCTCCCAGGAGAAACCACTGCTGCTGCTCTGTCACATGTTGAATAACCAGGCCTAAGGCTAATAAAGGCTGTGGTGAGCAAAGAAAAGTTTGCATGGTGTTTTACCTGACTTTCTAATTTATCTTCTTTTGGCACTTGGTTGACTCTTCCTTGTCACCTACACCCTTGAGCAAGCATCAGTGCCTTTGTGTTATTGCCAGGACCTCCTGACTATTCTCTCTGCCTCCTATCTGTTCTCCTTCTCCAAATTATCAATACCATTATATTTTTATTGCTATTTCTATTAGTCATGCTATCAGCCAGGTAGTCTTTTATTTATTTATTTTTTAAGATTTATTTACTTACTTTAGAGAGAGAGAGAGTGTACAAGCAGGGGGAGGGACAGAGAGAGAGAGAATCTCAAGCAGACTCCTGCTGAGTGGGGAGCCAATGGGGGCTTGATCTCACACCCTGAGATCATGACCTAAGCCAAAATCAAGAGAGTCTGATGCTCAACCAATGGAGCCACCCAGGTGTCCCATGCCATCTAGTCTTTTAAACACTTTGTAAGAATTGACTCATGAATCCATCCTGCTGCCACATTAGTCATCTTCCAAAATATTATTCCTATCATATTGCCCTCTTGCTCCAAAACTTCCATCAGCTCCCATAGTTCTCTCAGAATAGATTTAGATCATTTTCTCCTGCACGCTCCCATTCACCATCATTGTTCCAGGGTCAGAACTTCCCAGGTGATGCAAATCTCAACTTTGCACTATTCTGTAATGTAAATATAAATTCTAACCTGCCATTCATTAACAAGTTAGCAGGGTCACCTTTTGATAATCTGTTGATTATGCTGTTGAATGTTTTTTCATCATTTCCCTTGACATGTAAGGCTTCTGTAATTTTGATAACTTTCTGTGGGTAAGAAAGTATGAAACATTAGTATGTCTAGATTATTCAGTGTTTAAGAGTAGATATTAATAATAAAAAGATTCTAAGAACTCTCAAAGGGAAAAAAAAGAGAGGATCGACAGGACCAAGGTTAAATTGGCAAGTGCATCTTAATTTTTCCTGTGTATATCCTGATAACATGTTCATCCAGTGTCTTTGTTAATTGATGAAGATGGCTATGATATTAGGTTAGGAATATCCTAAAATTATAAAGGCATGCAGTTTTCATGAGCTGTAGAATTCTTGGGGAAAAGTACACATTCTCACAAGTTTTCACATCAGCACTATTCAAGATAGCAAAGGGTGGAGACAACCCAAATATCCATCAGGTGATAAATGGATAAACAAAAGTGGAATATCCTTACAATGGAATATTATTCATCTCTAAAAGAGAATGCAGTACTGACATATACAACATAGATGAAACTTGAAAACATGCTAAAGGAAAAAAACAAACACAAAATGTCATACGCTGTATGATACCATTTATATGAAATTTTCAGAATAGGCAAATTCATAGAGAGAGAAAGCAGATTAGTGATTGCCAAGAGCTGAGGGAAGGGGCTATTGGGAAGGGAAGTTTCCTTTTGAGGTGATGAAATATTTTGAACTTAGACAGAAATGATAGTTTTACAACATTGTAATTAAAATAAACTCCACTGAATTATATATCCTAAAATCATTAAAATGATGATTTTTGTATTATGTGGATTTTACTTAAAGTATTAAAAAAATACATGTTTGAAGGAAGTTTGGCATATTATATTGTCTATTTCTTACCAAATTCATTGGTCTCATGTGGATACTAAAATCTTTAAAAACTGTCAGCAGACTGGCCTTCTCTTTAAAGTTACCACCAGGATCTCAAATGGCCAAAAAGACTACAAGGAAGCCCATGACACAGATTTCTCCATGTGAAATTTAACCAATTCAAACCAACTGTTCTAGAATTCTGGGCCCTTCATAATATGATTTATCATGACTTGACCTCATTTAGCATTGCTCCCCAGATTTAACCTCCGCTTCACACAGATAAATCACATGAGAATTCAATGAATGCATGAACATAATTTTCACCTCCATACCTTTCCAGATATCATTAAACCCAGCTGAAATACTCTAGCCTCTCCACTAGACACACCCTACCCATTCTCTAAGTCCTAGCTAAAGTTGAATCAGGATTTATTGCCACCATTTCTGAAAGATGTTTCCTTCTGAACTGGTGAGTTATATCCAATCCTCAAAGATCCATCATGTGTTGTCTGTGATGCGTTTTCTTCTCAACAAGTTTCATGAGAATTGAGACCATTTGTGTTAGTATGACTTAGATAAGACCATAGGCCTCTGATCTAAAAATAATATAGTCATTTGTTCTAAGAAAGCTTTGTCCAGAAAAGATAAGCTATAACCTAATAAACTATTTCACAGTTTGCTTCAGGAACTTCCCACAGATCAGTTTATAAGAGACACCTAAGAAACAGCTTACTTATTAACCACAGTTTACTTATCAAGACTCACTTCAAGACTTTCACACTGCTGTGTCTGCATTCTAATGAATTACATTACAAATTGTACCCAATCCCAATCAATTCCCACCTTCCCACCTAAGATCTGCCTTAAACCACTTAAACTCAGACCCCAAAACCCTATAAATACTCGAATTCTGGTTTCTTCAGTTTGGGCATTGCTGAGATTCTGTCAAGATGGTGTTCTCCCTTAATGCAGTAAATCCCAAAAAGGTTTGGTTTTGCTTGATTAGCAGCTCTCTAGTGATAATCTGGGGGTGTTCATCATCCTAAAATACCAGTCAGTCTTCCTTATACTCACTTTATCCATGAACCATGATGGATACAGAGGGAAGCACTTCATAGAGGAAGAAGAGCAGGAAGGAAGGGCTTACGTGAGAAGAAAAGGGAAGGCAGGAAGGCAGGAGGAGGGAAGGAGGGAAGGGGGGAAGGAGGAAAGGAAGAAAGGAAGGAACAAAGAAAGGAAGGAAGAGAACAATAGTCATGTGTGTCATTTCTTACAGAAATCCCATGATTTGAGCCATCATTAAGCAAACAGCATGTGTTACTAAGAGCTAAGGTTTGGGAAGGATCTAGTTGTGACTCAGAGCTTTTCCTTTAATTATACACACAATTATTAGCCACATTTGGGGCATACAATTGCAAATAGAAAAGTAGTTTTTCTGAAATCTTAAGGTAATTCTTAAATTGGAGCATAGCTCTAAGGAAGTCAGGATCCATAGATGACCTCCTGAAGTTGTAATAGAGAGGCACCCTTGAATTTTCTTCTCTTTTGTGGGTGTATCTGTGGGGATTGGTGTGATTGAACAATTACTGGTACCTAGAATTCTGTAGAGTGAGTTCACTTCTCCATTAGGGTGCTTAGCACTGATTATTCCCAACAGTATTCTTGTGCATCACTAGTGATAACCACATAGATTATTCATTACATTATGACCTGAAAATTAAAGGAAGAATGAAGGTTCATATACAGGTAAATAAAAATGACTGAGAAACTGGTGCATCTGGGGAACCAAAAATCCTACTCTTAAACCTTGGATGGAAAAAAGCCCTTAACCATGCTATCAGGAAAACCTTAGAATTATTACTAAGGAGCAAATTATAAAGGATGCCACATTACAGATTGGCAGGTGGTGGGAGGAACCTTTTTAGGTAATAGACTAAATCCTAAGTGCAGTAAGCAGGAGAGTGAGTCTTTCTGAATGAATACAGCCTTAATTGCCATTGGCTTTCCCCTTGCTTACTTCACCTTAAGATTTCCACACACTAAGACATTACAAACTTTCTGGAAGCTTCTGTGCCCACTTTCTCTT
This sequence comes from Eumetopias jubatus, assembly GCF_037043125.1. Taxonomy (NCBI): domain Eukaryota; kingdom Metazoa; phylum Chordata; class Mammalia; order Carnivora; family Otariidae; genus Eumetopias; species Eumetopias jubatus. The sequence continues at coordinate 18,143,010 of NW_028274815.1, forward strand.
TTTTCTAACTTATTAATCATGCAGCCCAGAAATTCTCCCTGGAGTAGCTTCTTAAAATCTGTCTTCTTCGTGGGGCTCAAAAAAAAGCAGATGCTCTGTCACCCCAGTACTTTGGAAAAATAGTAAAGGTCTTCCTGTAGTACTTGATTGTAAGTTAAATAACAAATCAATATATAATTAATAAAATAAAGTTATACAAATCTACTTTAAAGAAAAAGAAAGGTTTCCAGGCCAATCAAATTCTATTATAAGACTAACTAAATATATTAATATATCTAGGAAAGACTAAGTCAGCCAGAAGGAGTGTTGGTCCCATGAAAGCTTAGCAGAAGGACAGTCAGAGAAATCAATGCTCCTAGTATCCATTTAGGTGAGTTTGGGGGCAGAATGTTCCAGTCCCATTGACAAAACCTTCCCAGAAGTGCAAAGAGTGTTCCTCGAGCTACCTTAGCCAGAGACTATGTTCTGAAATTCTGTAAGACATTATGATAGTTCCATGATTGCAATCTGGCTTCCCACATAGGCCTTCAGATTGTAAGAAGTTGGTTATGCCCATGAGTTCTGACTTTTCTGTGACCACCTGATTTCTTGGTACATATTAAAGGTACCTACATTAGCTATGTCTCCTACAGCCTCTTATAGAGCTCTCCGAATGATACAACTCTTCCCATATGATGAAGAAATCAGGATTCTGAGCCTGCAAAAGTAAAACTCTGCTCAACTCACTATGCCATTCTCAACTACTCTCCTCTTCAACATCATTACCCTCCTAGAACATTTTAGCTCTTTCTTCCTCACCTTCTGTGTAACAGCAGAAATAGAAACCACTAGATAAGACTTCCTCATCTTCTCTTGGTTCCAAACTCACCAAATCACTTCACCTATATCTTCAACCATGCATCTTCTTTCTCTGCTTCTCTCTGTCCCTTTGTGGCTCTCTGTCTTCCATATAGACATAGATATATTAATTCATATTTGTGTGTATATATAGGTATGTATGTGCATCAATAATTTTTCTACTTCTTTAAGAGTACATTCTTCTACTGTGCTTTGAATTTCATTCTCTCCCTTTTAACTGGCTCCTGCATGTTGCCAATTTTTCATTCAACACATATTTATAAAATGTTTATTATATTCCAGATACTACTCAGCAGCACAAATTTTCTCTTATCCTTATCACAACCTTTCAAGGTTGGCATTCCTATCAATTTTGCAGAGAAGAAAATAGTGACAAAAGGTTAAGTACAATACAGATGGTAAGTAGCACAACTGAGATTTGAAATCAGGTTATCCTGACTCTAAAACACTCTTTCTTGTTTATTTTTTATATTGCTTCTTCCCTCCATTAGAATATTGGCTCTCTGAGAGCTAGGACCTGTCTCTGTTGTGAAGCACTACATCCCCAAATCCTCCAACAGTGACTGACACATAGTATATATTCAATTAATAATAGTTGAATAAATTCATGAATTAACAAATGAATTCCCTTCTATTTTATGGATATGGAGGCTGAAGATTTTTTTCCTTTGACCCTTTTGTTTCCTATACAGAAATCTGATGTTCCTTTCCTATCCATCACAGTGTCAGTGACTTGTGATTCTTCTTTTTCCCTTGGAATTCATTAATTTGGCTAAAATATGGCTTACTGGTTTCCATTCATAGGTTTCCTCTTGGCTTATTTCCAATTATTTCTCTTGAAATTATTCTTTCTTGAGTGACCCTGGTTTTTGCTGGAACATCCTGTGCAGAAGGCTGGAGGGGAGCAATTTGGTGTATTTATCAGCCTGTACATGACCTTGTCGTTCCAAACATCCTCAGGCCAAATCTAATTTATCTTTTGCCTCAAGGGCACATATTACCCAAGTTCCTATATGCACTAGCTTGGTATGGCTCAAATCAAAGTCCTTTAGCTTACAAAATCTCTGTTCAATGCACTTCCTCACCAGATTTTCTTCTAAGAGAACAGGCTGCATTTTAGGTGATAGAAATAGCTGGTAGGTATACTTCTCTTCAAGCCTTCCCCTGCCCCCACCCCCCCACCCCCAACTACTGAGAGATGTTGAGTAATTTTTCCACGGGACTGTTTTCCACCTCTTCCTACCGCTTGCCTGACCCTGGATCTCATAACACTGATCAATGGATCATTAGACATGCTTTTTGGGGACATCTTTATGCTGCTGGAAGTCTGCAGTTAAACATTTTCTCTTATTATGCTCTTTCTTTGGTGATATATTCATAAAATTAGGCAAAGCAGCTTTTTTTAATTTTTTTATCTGTAGCAGTTTTCTCCATGGAGCTTGGTGCCCCACCCCTGTCTGCATTGCCTTTGTCCTTTTACATCTAGTAGCTAATTAATGTAAACTCTAAGCAAGTTAAAATACAGATTCCCAGGGCTCACACTTGGAGATGCAGATTGCAGGTCTGAGGCTGCATCTGTAAATGCACATTTTAAAAGCTCCCTAAGTGATTCTGATGTATGGCTTTTTGCAACATCATGCTGCTGAGTGTTCTTCATAGATGATGAGCAAAAGGAATGGGTCTGTTACTGCTATCTTAGCTAAAAAGTAAATTATTATAGAGGTAGAGACTTGGCTTTATTTATCTCAATTTTCACCATTGCTTGTGAAACAATAATTAAAACATCCCATCAAAGTTTTCATGGATTTCCTGAGGCCTCGGTTTCTGTATAAAGAGCAAACCTGGAAGCTAAAGAGTTAAGTCAGTTTTCACCTAACCATAAATGAGGTAGAAGGAAAGAAAGCAGATTCTGCCCCTGGAGATCTGAAAGGACTTAAATGTTAGCACTAACATATTGAACCTAATTCTCAGCTTCAGAGGTAGTCAGGGCAATCACCCAAGAGATCAATGCTTGTTCTCCCCTGGGGACAGACGCACTCCTGCCTTTCCTATTCCATACCCCAAACCTCATTTCTGACCAACTGCCCAAGACGGAGAATAGTTGTTGTTTTTCTTCTTCTTCTTTTTCTGTGAAAAATTCATTTAGGACATAACATCATAATTTTCCACCCACACTCATTTTTCTTCTTTTTACGAAAATCAATAACCTATAGGACTGGATTTTATGAAGGCTGAAGCAGTTAGGAGAAAATAAAGGAATGAATCTTTTGGCTCATCATATTTCACACACCCACCTGCTTACTGCCTTTGTGCCAGCCAGAAGAGACTAGGGAACACCTAGGTATAGAAGCTATGTGTCTGGGCAATGTGGGTGGTTGGATGGAAAAGGAGCACACCCACCAGACAGAGGTAGAGAAGGAGACAGAGAGACACACACAGAAAGGAAAAGAGAAAAATAAGCATGAGAGAGAGAGAAAGAAAGGGAGGAATGGAGGTAGGGAAGAAGGGAGAGGACAGAGGGAAGATGCTGCATGAACTTGGGAGCTTGAATGCTGGTTACAGTGCTTGTTTCATGAGCAGAAGCCAACTATTAAATATATGTTGACTGCTAACTAACTGACTTAATAAATGAATTAATAAATGAATACAGGAATGGACATTTAGGAACAAATGAGAGCATTCAAGTTGGGAAGATATTAGAAACACATCCAAAGTCTCACACTAATGGTATTGGGCAAAATCCTACCTCTCTGATCACTGGGTATCATGATCAAAATAGTGTTGAAGGTAGCTTAACCTGACAGCAGTATGTAGGGTTAGGAAATAATAATTATAAGCAGTTCCATTTGGCAAATAGTATCATGCTTTAGCCATGTGATGAAGGTCAGCCCTGGCATAAAGACAGCGTTAATGGGGGAGACATGGGCAGTAAGAGAGACTATGTCAAAAAAAAAAAAAAAAGAAATAAGAGAATTTAGAAAAATACTACACTGTGGTGTGAAAGACAGAATAATCTTAGGGGAAGACACGTTCTTGCAATTCAAGAAATCATCTTCTCTGGGATAAATTGTCCATATGGTTAATTTCTACCTTCTCTGGATTTTCACTGTAATGAAAATTTTGTAGTCTGCATTGTAGGATTTATTGCTATTTATTTGTTCTTATCTTCCTTTACATTGGATTGTTAGCTTCTTTGGAAAAGACATTTACTCCCAAGCAAGTGGGAACCAGAGCACTGGTTCCAGGTATGGGTTCCAGGAGCCTGGGAGAGTTGTCAATGATTAGGGACAAGATTTGCCTGGTGTCAGTGTTTTAAAAGGGAAAAAACAAAACATAAATTCCAAGGGTAAGCCACGATTTAGAACTAAGCATTATGATCCAATAGAGGAACTACCTGTAGAATCAGGTCACAAAGGTATGAGGCCACAGGGCAGAAATCAGAGACACAATGAATATATGATGAAAGGGCTATACCAGTAATGAAGATAATAATAATGATGGTGATGATATATTTTGAGTATTTCCTATGCATCAACACCATGACAAAGGCTTTAACTTGTTAATCTTTACCTTGACACTGAGAGGACTATATTCAAAATTAGAAGGCCTAAATAATAACTTTTATTTTACCATTGTTTATCTCCTTTCTCTCTGTGAGCCCATTAAAGTTACAATAAACACATTTTAAAAAATGTATTATCTCAGGAAGACAAAGTGAATAAAAGAGAATGCAACCAGGGGTAAAACTTTCTGCATTTTTGCAGAGGTTGGAGAAATAAATAGTGACTTAGCTGAACAGAAGTTATAATCTGGGGCACCTGGGTGGTTCAGTAGGTTAAGCATCTGCCTTTGGCTTAGGTCATGATGAGGCAGAAGCTTCAAGTCCAATGACTATCTAGTGTATAGCAGGAAGAAAAACACTGATCATGTTGGTATGTGAATAAGATGGCAATAATAGCAATCATATGAATGTACGATCTTAAAGTGAGTAAACTTGGAGAGAAGCTGCTAATGCTTCAGTCTCCCCCATCTCAGTTCTAGGCCCCCAAAAGCAGAATGCTTTGAATGGTGAGATATCCTATCATGAGTCTCTCTTCTCCTTCCTTCCAGTAATTGTGCTAGTTTTTGGCCTTCGAAGAAAACCAGCGCTCAGACTTCAAGATCAGTCACAATAGTTTTAACAAGGGTAAAACAGAAAGGGGTAAATCATGTTCTTTCCTCCCATCTGGTATATTAAATTTTGTTCATTTATGATGGTTTTTCTATATTTGTCACTAACATATAAATGATCTAAAACAGACTATTGGCAATGTCAAAGTATTCTACCCCTCCTACTAACCCTAAAAAGGTAGTGTTGGGGAGGATAAAGACTTCTCAGAAGAGAAACAGTTAGATCCATCTTGCCTCCAGTAACAATGTTCCTCTCATCTGTCTCTCCCATCATTGTTTAGTGGTTACAATCCAGGTTTGGCAGCATAATATAAGCAACGACATGAATTGGGAAGTTACTGAAAATGCAAAACCCTCTGGTAAATGTCTCTGAGTCAAGCTACTTTAGTTGTCTTCATAAGACAAAGTTTTAAAAGCCAAAAATTTAAAAAATAAACAATAGTACCTAAATCATACATGTTCACATCTAGAGGGAGCCTCATTCATCACCTGGTTTCACCTTCTCCCATCATCCTTGATGGGTCATCATTCGGCCTAGTCAGAGTATCTTCCAGTGAGGAGAGAACTGACCTCAAAAGTGAATACGGTGGAGATGGCTTTAAACTACATAGCATTTCATTTCTCTTCTCTTGCTATAGAACGTATCCTTCATTCATTGAGCAGAACTGATTAAGAGCTTCCTGCATGCCAGGGGTTTTTCTTGGCATTATGAGAGAAGGAGCTACATGTCCACCCACTCTTATGAGTTTTAGCTAATTTTTTTTAAAGATTTTAATTATTTACTTGAGAGAGAGAGAATGAGAGAGAGAGAGCACGAGAGGGAAGAGGGTCAGAGGGAGAAGCAGACTCCCTGCTGAGCAGGGAGCCCGATGCGGGACTCGATCCTGGGACTCCAGGATCATGACCTGAGCTGAAGGCAGTCACTTAACCAACTGAGCCACCCAGGCACCCTTAGCTAATTTTTGATTCAACAGCATCACCATTTGGCAACTCCTGTCTAAATCTACACCTACTGTTCTGCACCAGGTTCTTGATGTTCTTCAGCTATGCAGAGCCTTCTCTCCAAAGAGACCTCAGAGGCTGGAGTATTATCACAGCCATGAGACTGAAACAATTCCAGGCAAATTGCTTGTCAACACAGACTCATTAAACAAACACAGAACACTGGAGTAGGCAGAATGAGTTAGTATTAGCTAATTTACAGATGGTCTCTGCTTTCTAGAGGTTAATTATCTAGGAGAATTCATAATAACAAACATTAAGTATCAAAAGGAAGGCATACTCAACGTGTAACACGTCCACAAAAAAAAAAAAAAAAGCAATTGCTAAGGACAAGGGAGTCTTCAAGGGTGAGATGACATTTGGAAGTCATGACTGCTAACAAGAATCTGTGCCTTTGTGTGAACTTGAAACACCAGCTTCTCTGCTTTTAAGATGTATACAAATCCACCTTCTTTTTTTACATCACAAGGTGATTCTATGAACAGGATGGAAAGGTAGATTGAAAAAGTGGAAATCCACAAAATCCAAAGGAAGTTTAGATGCCAGTGAAGCAGAAAGTCTTTACATAGTACAAAGTACATATAGGAATTGGCAACCAAGTGTAGTAGAAACTGAAAATATAAATCATCCAGAGGATTATCTTAGAAATTCTTGGATCATTACCTGTTCATGAAGGATAAGAAGAGAGATATTTGATTATAGAACCTTGGAATATACCATGTGCCTTCCTTGTCTCTCCCCAGCGATGGCCTCATCAGAGCCAGAATATTGGTAGTTATGACCCATGGCAACAATTCTGTACCCACAATCTTCTGTAATTTTGGGATGCATCTCAGAGCTTCTGAGATTACTGTATCCATCAAAGCAAAGGAATTGTACTCCAGGTGATCAAATAACCCAGTTTTCCTATGATAATCCTGGTTACTAGTATTCTTTTTCACTCTCAAAAAAATGCCCATTTAGATGATTAATTATATGGGAACTCTATTCCCTGCTTTCTATAGGACATGCAGAAGTGGGCCACAGACACCCATTTTCCTGCAGCAGACTTCCAGGCAAAGCCATGAGGATAGCTTGAGGTATACTTGTGGAGAACACAAAAACTGCTTAGAAACCGTAGCATAGGCAAAAGGCCCTCCCATGCTTTCCAAATAAACTGTTGTCAATTCAATCTGGTTTCATTCTAGCTTGATACTTGACCTCACCTACATTGTTGTTGTTGTTGCTTATTTGCTTTATCAAATTATCAGCGGTCTCAAGGTTAAATTAGAAGCTTCTGGAAAGCAACAACCCATGTGGCATAATCAAGATGATGCTAATGACTAGGAGCAGGCATATGTACCTCATTTATACTTTATAAGGAATCCATGACAATGTTTTAACTGACTGAAAATTCTGTGAGTAATCCTAATTTTATAAGCAAGGAAACTGAATCCCAAGTCCTGACTATTAGCTGGTATTGAATTAATGATGCCAGGACTTAACTAGGTCCTCTGAAGACAAATTCTAATCTCTGTCACCACGTTGCACCTCAGTTTTTGTTGGTAATGATTATCACAACAATCAGCTGCACAGGAGATGCAGAATGGGACCAGGAGAACTGTTAGGCACTTTGGAGGCTTTTAAAATGATCTCATAGCTTCTTCCCTTGCCAACCTCTAATTCTTACCCTAGGTTCTTACCCTGCTGGTCGTTTGATCTAGCCTGGAAGGGTCTTCCCTCACCAGCCTTATACCCTCCACATGTTATTCGGATCTTCACCTTCCCCAGGAAGCCCTCCTTGGTTCCTTAGGTCCATGGGGATTTCTTTCCTTCCTGAGTTCTTACATCAGTGACTTATAGAAACTCTCCTCTGGAATCTCAGTTGTTGACTACTTTTATATGACTGATTCTTATTTCCCTGGTATCTTGTCAACTTGCTATGGACAACTTGCTATGAACTTCTTCGTTGCTCTAACTCCAGCCCCTCTTCAGAGACATGGCAAGCAGAGTAGATACAGACACAAAACTGTACAACACGAGGGTGTCTGAATCTTCTTGGAAAGCCTTGGCAGTATTGCCTCTTACTGTGAAACTGATTCCAGACTGAGATCAGACTCCCTCATGGGTGGTGAAGGGAATAAATCAGGCTCAGGGACCCACCAGTAGAGGCACCCACCCTTTGACCTCCCTGTTCCCTTACATATCTGGGGTCCAAAGGGCTTTTACCCAAGGCAAATGGAAAATGGAGGGAGACGAGCCTGAACAGTCTCTTCATGGAAACCTCTTTCCCTAAGGCTGGAATGTGTTAATAACTGTAACAATTTCTGACTTCTGATGTGTTCAAATCTATAATCATCAAATGGACTAAGCCTCATTGGTGGCTGTTGTGTCCATCCTTGTGGGGTTTTACTATCAATGATGACAGACTCTACCATTTAAAACCTGTTAATTTAACTTACATTTCAAAATGTTGGAGAAATCTCAGAGGGCGAGAGAGGAGCAGGCACACAATTACAAAAATCTGTTAAACTGTTAGAAGATAGATGATAGATAAATAGATCACCTTTTCACTAGCAATTTCTTCTGTTTTGAATACTCTTTCCCCAGAAAGGTCCAGGAACTATACCCCTTACCTCCTTCAAGTCTTTGTTCAAATGTTACCCTCACAAGGAGACCTACCCTAACCATTTGAATTAAAATTGTTATTGCCTCACCTTGCTAGTTCTCCCTGAACTCTTTCCTTTCTCTTTACTCTGCTCCTTTTTCTAACATCTTACACAATATATTTATTTATTCCATGTATTATTTAGTGTGTGTCTCCTCACTATGTAAACTCTATGTAGTTGGCAAGTTTTGATCATCTTTGTTCACTGATGCATTGCAAGAACTTACGACAGTGTCAGCCACTTGGCAGGTATACTCAAGAAATTGTTTTTATAGAATAGAATGGGATGGAATAGAATAGAAAAGAATGAATGGACATCGTATCCTTATTTCAAGAATGGCTCACCTAAAAATAGTGCAACCAGAGAAGGTATCAAGAGACCTCCAAGGACACAGAACTATTTGGGAATATGCAAATGAGCACAGGCACATGGTTTCTAAGACTGGATGTCAGAATCCTCTCTGTAGTATGGGACCCCCATTGGGATCTTTGTTGATACAAGCATTGAACCAAGCTGGGAGCATACTAGTACTATCACCTTCTAAAGACCCAAGAGTCTGAGAAGTTAAACTTGAAAAGACACATGTCATCTCCTACCCACCTCTTGGGGACAGAGCATGTGTGCCATCTTCCCAGCATTGCACTTAGCACTTTAGTAAGGAAAAACAAGGAGCAGACACTGACCCTGACATCAAGATATCTACAGTCAGGACCCAGGAGACAAAAAAAAAGGAATAATGAGAATAGTAAGAAACAAAGAAATGGTAGGACTAATATGCAGAATCCAAACATTCACTAAAACTCCATTATGATTCAAGCTCCATTCTGGGTATTGGAGATATGATGATGATGACATAAGGTTCCAGCCAGGATATAGGGAGGGGTTATAAATGCATCATTATAATACAATGCACAGGCGCTGTAAAATTTGTATACAGAACATGCTATGGGAACACAGAGAAAAAGGTGACTAATTTCCCCATAAATGTAGGGAAAGCCAAAATGACTAGGTAATATTTTCTTTTGGCTTTGAAGGACAAATTGGAGTTTGCCAGAAGAGGAAGTTGTGCATTTCAGGAAGAAAAAAAATAAGTGGGGCAAATGCAGATATCAGGATTCCCTGCATTTTAGAAAGGTAAGACCCTATAGTTCTCAGAGGACCTTTCTTTTTTTTTTAAGACTTTATTTATTTGTTTGAGGAGAGAGAGAATGGGAGATAGCACGAGAGGGAAGAGGGTCAGAGGGAGAAGCAGACTCCCTGCTGAGCAGGGAGCCCGATGTGGGACTCGATCCCGGGACTCCAGGATCATGACCTGAGCTGAAGGCAGTCGCTTAACCAACTGAGCCACCCAGGTGCCCTCAGAGGACCTTTCTTTACTCACTGTGCCAGGGTATGTGTGATCCTCTCAATCTCTCTCCCAGGGCATTGGACAGTGCCTGCTTCGTAAGACACATTCAACCACAAACTGAATAAATGCTTAAAAGAATGAAAGCAATCAGGGTCTAGCCAGCTCACCAGCCAAGGCTTCTAGCCTATTTTCTTATTTTTAGCAGAAGCGCTGATGTTTTTGAAGACCAGCTCTTATAGTCCAAAATCTTATGGGACTCTGCTCTGATTTTGTCAGCAATACCTTCCCACTGTGAAGGTGATGATTAAACGCTGTGATCAGGAATCAAATGCTGCTCTTGACCCTGGCATGCCTAGCACAAGTTTGGGCTGGGAGTGGTCATTTAGAAAATAGTGCCAAGGGAGGACAGTGCAGAGAGGCATTCAGAGTCAGACAGGCTGCTCAAAGCCTTCCACTGCCGACTACTAGATGTGATCTTAGACAACTACTTAATAGCTCTATTACTCTATTTATAAAATAGGAATAAAAGGATCTATGTCTTAGTTTGTTATAAGGCCCAAATAAATTAGTACTATACAAAATCTTTGAATAGTACCTGATACAAACAGGCACTTAGTAATAGTTAGATGCTGTTAAGATTTGCTATGACACTGATGTTCGTGATTCCTGCCCTACGGTGCTGCTCTGACAGATTGAGCAGATAGAAGGATCTGTGTACCAGGACTCAGGAGACCCAGGTCCTAGTCTTGGCTCTGCCCAAACTAGCTGTCTTATCTAAGGCAAATAACTTTCTCCTCTGGGTCTCAGTTTCTTAAAAGGGTCAGATATAACTACAGGGATAAAATAACTGTACACACATTGTTATAAGACCTTTTGGGTTTCCAATTTCTCCTTTTTCCTGAGATGGACACCACCAGAGTATTGATAAAAGTTTCTCAGGGAACTAGTGCTCCTTCACAACTGGTTAAGAAGTAAGCACAAAGAGAAAATCTGGATTCTGAGAGGAAAACCTAACCCTGTGCCCAGCAGAAAATGTGTGGAGGCTGCATTGCCAGCCCCCCACTGCTGCAATTCAACTACATCTTGGGCCAGCAGGTGCAGGTGAGAGCAACCACTCTGTGTTCCTGGCATGGTGCTACATGGAGGGAAAAGCTTCCTCCCTGCAGCAAGCACAACATGAGAGGGACAAGGCAGTTAAAGTCTCTATCTTCCCCTCCATTGTGGCACTTAGCTTATTGAACTACAATTGCAGGATTTCCTTATCTGTGTTTCTTGCCAGAGCATGAGCTCACTAAGGACACTGGTTGGTCATTATTTGTATCTATATTCATAGCATCTTACAAGGTGCCTGGAACAACAAATATGTGTTGAATGAATAGGCAATAAATAAATAATAGTAGTACCAACAAGAACAAAAAATAACTAATGCCTTCAAATCATACGTTTTACTCTGTGCAAGCAGTGTGTAAAGTGCCACATATATATTATCCCAATTAATCCTCAGAGCAGGACCACAAGAGAGGTGTTCCTATCCCTATTTCATGGACAAGGAAACAAAGGTTCATAAAGAATGAGAAACACAAACAAGTTCACACAGCCAACAATCAGAAGAACCAAGATTCACATGGACGTCTGCCTGAATCCAAAGCACTGGTACAACCAGGGGTGAGATATTCAGCACATGAATAGACTTGTCAGAGACCCCAAACCTAGAGCTAACCTCAAACTGAACTAAACTTGGATTCCATAATTTTCTCCTTCTTCCCCTATTTTTCTAAGTAAAACATACCCTTAACATTTTGAATTCCTAGTTTTCTCAGCACTAAGTCTTTACTTGGTTGGTCTGGCAACTCCATGACACAACAATGCTAATAAAACCACTATTGACAACCATCTCCAGGAGTCCAGAGCATGTATGCCTACAGGGGAGGGGCAGAGGGACTTCCAGCTCTGAAAAATCAGCATAGGTGCTTCGCTCTTTCAAAATGATTGTTCTTCAAAAAATTCAGTCTAACTGAATGTCATTTTACCATCATATTGCAAATCAGAGTTTAACTGAAGTTGTAGGCAATGTTCTGCCAAGTCTACTCTGGTGGGAAGCCTGATTTTTAACCTAAAGCCACAGGTCCTTGGCCTATTTGTTAACAGGACTATTAGCTGAACACCATGCAAAAATAGGGCTCTTCAAAGTGCTGATTTGTTTCTTAGGTTCCTGATAATTGCAGATGTTGGAAATTTTGAAATGTAATAAAACTTTACTGATATTATGGATGAATTTAATCTGGTGAAAATTAATTTGATTAATCCCAAGTGAGGCTGGAGGAAGAAAGAAAGAAAGAGAGCAATAGGATTCATTTAAAAGCCCTTTTCAGAAAAGAACTGATTCAGGACTATTTATTTGCATAGTCACATTATAATCTGAAAAGACAATAAAAGAAACAAGAATTGTTATTTCTTGGGGCCATTGTTTCCATTATTGTTTTTTACGTGTATTGAATGTGGGTTAAAGGAATGAGAGTCCTGGAGAATTAAGATCCATGGGGCCTCAGAGACTAGGAGTAGAGATACAGCAAGGAGAGCCAGGAATAAAGGAATCAGAAAGGACTAGGGATAGGCTCCTAAGTCTCCAAACCCCAGTAACCTTAGCTATTGAGCATAAGGTGAAAGGAAGCTTTGCTTCATGGACTATATTCAGGCCATAGAGTATTGGGTTTCCCCAGGCTTATGAAGAAAGCCTGGATATTTAAGAGATGGAATGTCTAAGGGACCTAGCAGCAAAACAGGTGAAATATCAACAACCCTAGGAGTATTACTGGAGACAGCTACAACATGGAAAAGCTGCACATAGACAAAGGGCTTGCAGGTCACAAGGGATAAATTCAGACTAAGGGAAATAGAAACTGAAGCCTCGAAGATGAGCAGTATCAGCGCACCAGCTACCCCATATGGCAAGGTTTTGGACTGGAGCTCCAGGTTCAAATCCACAGGCCACTGTTGTTTTCTCAGGGCTTGGCATGGGATAAGCATGGGAATAAAAAAGTGAACGACACATAAGTGGTTCTGTGTCTTCTGAAGTTTATATTGCAGTAGAGGAGAGAGAAGATGCGAAACCAGCGTAGAGATAGTTGCAGGCTGGGATAAGCATGTTACTTAGTCCTATTGTGTCCCTTTCCTCAATATCCAGAAACATGAAAATAATAATGCCAGCCTTGCCTAGATCACAGTGTAGGGTGATAATGAAACGGAAAACATCCTGAGAAACATTAGTAATTCCATCCAAGTAAGATGTTATTTCATTGTTTTAAATTGCTTTGAACAGGATGTTAAAGAATTGTGGTAATTAACATACTAGAAAATATTAATGTGAATATTGACTCAGAATGATGAAGGATGACTACAACTGTTAAAAAAAAAGAGAGACAGAGAGACAGAGAGAGAGAGAGACTGGAATCAAGTGGAGAAATCAGGCATCTAAAAAGGGTAGAAAACGACTTAGCAAAAACCAGTGGCCAAATTTGTAAAGCAGTATATGCTCCTTTCCACAAGAGAACTATCACTTTTGGAACTTGAGTCTTTCTGTACCAGTGGGAGATGACTGAAGGAGACAGTTTATGAGTTGGACAGACACCCAAGGTTGAGGACTAATGTTTTCAGGAACCCATCACAGATGGATTTTCATCAGTCTGAGATACAAGAGTAGAGCCGAGAGTAGAGAGATGAAGAGAAGACAAGAAAGCAAGAAAGGATGCTCATGAATGTCAAAGGAAGAATGTAAGGCTAACAGAAGGGCCAGAGAGAGGGAGAGAGAAGAGGAGAGACTGGGAGAAAGAAAGAGAGAGAGAGAGAGAGAGAAAGAAGGAGAGACTGAGAACAAGAAAGAGAGGAAAGGAGAGACAGAGAGGGAAATAAGGGCTAGGGACATGGCAATACTTACAAATAGCTCAGGGGCAAGATAGTCACTGCAAAGGTGTTTAGAAGAAGAGAATAAGAAAATGATGGAGACTTAGGAGAGTATTAGGTGTGGCTTTCCACGGAAAACGCTTGCAAGATTAAAGGCTACACCGCTGTACACCACCCAGCATAACCCTTGGTCCAGAACAGGCACTAATTTAATGTTAGTGTCATTGTATTTTCCCTTGCCTTGACTACCACGAATGCATTACAGTCAGGTATCATCCCTCATGTTTTGGAGTGTTTCACAATGTCTTCACTACTGCTATACAAATGCTTGGTGATTAGGGAGAGGTTTTTTTTGCTTTTGTTTTTGTTTGTTTGTTTGCATTTCCATAGCCAAGCTTCCCTGTCAGGAAGCAGAAGTCTAAAAGCCTGGCACATCTTGGTCAAGGACAACAATAATTCCAAAGCACCTGAAAAGAGAGCAGGTAGGAATGTAATGTTTTCACATACCAAAGGAAGTAGAAGCTGAGGTGCTTTTGGAGAAAATGAGGCAACGGTGGTTACAGGAATGGACACATGTAGAAAGAGATCAAAATATATCAAGCTGTTCACTTAAACTTTATGCATTTTTCAGGCCTTATTGTATGTAACTGATACTTCAATTAAAAACATGAACTACAAGGAATGTAGTAGAAAGTCAATGCACTTTCTGAATTCCACAGAACACACTGGGTTACTGCCAGTAATGGTCAGAGCTGGACTAAACTCAACATACTGGCTGTTCGATAGACACTACAGCTTATGTTAGTAGTGAAGGGGTCTTCTAGGAGGAGTGAGCTGGGACATGCAACATGGCATGGGACCAATGGTTGTGCAATCAGGACACCAAAGATTCTGAGAAAAGGAGAGTGAAAACCCTCACCATTCTTCGAGGGCTTACCATAAGCTTTATATGTGTTATCTCATTTAATCCTCAATCTATTTAACAGATAAAGTAATTGAGAGGAACTTGGAGGGGTTAATTTTCCCAAGGGAGAGATGTGCCATGAGAAAGAGAAGACAGTGTTTGTATCATAAAACTCTTTTCATCTTAAACCAAAATACTATGTATGTCTTTACTTTCTATTTCTCTAATCTGGATGTTTTCTGGGGATTCTTGTGGCGGTCAGATGCAGCTTCTCAGAGAAAGAGGTTTGATCTACACCGTTTGCTCCCAGTACTATGGAGAAAAGCAGACCCTTTCCCCTAGATTAGAATTTCTCTGTGACAGCCATTCCCCAGATCAACTGCCTTCATTACTGACCAGATGAAAAATATCATTACTCTAGGGAAAAAAAGTAGAAGCTTGGGAGTAGGAGCTATAGTTTCCACTCAGTCCCCATGCATAACTTCCATTAGCAGTAATGTCTGTGATGTGTGTGAGCTGAGGGAATACTCCACTTTATTAAGAGGAAATGATATATATAGTTACTTATGGAGTAAAATCAAATAGCAGAATTGCTATTTGTCTATGCGAACTTTTTCTTATTAGTGTCATATAAATGCAAGTAGATACTTAAGGAGATTTATAACACATGGGCCAGGTATAGCCACACTATTAGAATGACTAAAAGCCAATTTTAAAAACAGATAGCTATGATTTTTTTCTGACATTTTGTGATAAGAACATTCCAATTCTAGAACCACAACCTCACCTCTTAATATACATAGTAGAATGCAATATTTCTAGATCTTAAGCAAATCTGGAAAGCAAAGAGCAAAATGTGGTGAGGTAAGCGTGTTTTCTCTCACCTTTACCTTTTCTACTAAGCAAAATAAGTTAATGAGTCAACTCATTTCCAACCTGTATGTTACGTACCAATTGCTTAAATCAAATGAGAAGCTCCTTTTAGTGCAGGACCCAGAGCTCAGGTGAAAGTTGTCAGATTTGATACAGTAGATTAGTTTTAGAAGGAAACATTCCCTTTCTATTTTCCAGAGTACATCTGTTTGCCAGAGTGCATTTCCCAGCTAATACCAGTTTGTCGACAGCATTTGCAATGAACTTTAATTGTGTGGTTTACCTGACAGTCTTAATTGTAATCTGACTTCCTTCAGGTAGCAATCAGCCTAGTGAGGTAATCATATCTCCCTGAAGCCCATAAACAAAACCACCTGCGCCTCTTCTGTTTCGTTTTCCTGTTTTTAACTCCAGTATCACACGGAGAGGGGATACAGAGCCTGAAAAGGTACAGTGTCCTCAAAATAGTTGCTATTTTCCTATCATCACAGTGGTGTATAATTAAACATAGATGGAGTGACTGAAGACAAAAACAATCCTATAATTTTAAATTGTAATAGTAAAGCTGAGGTACAAGCAGGATGGGCTTTTTCAGTAGGGAAGAAATTGGTTCTGCTTCATTCTTATGCCTGCCTTTGTAGATTTTCCTGAATGTTCATTTTGGTATGTGGTTTTCCACGTGAATCTCAGGGGTTTTCCTTCATACGCTCCATCTAGAACCTCCATGATCTTCCCTATTCTCTGTTCCCACGGCCTACATCCCTGATCCTCATTACCTCCCTCAGGGATTCCCAAAGAAAGTTCTAAGTATTCTCTGTGTGTCCAGTTTCTCTCTGTCCAAACCATACCACTTGTGGTGCTCGAATAAACTTTTTTAAAATGAAAATCAGATCAGGCCACAGATTTAGCAGAAACAATCAGTGAACTGCGCTTCCCAGAAAGATGGCAATGGAATCACCGATTTACAAATTATTACTACTAACAAAAAGTCAAGAAAAACTTCCATAGTGTTAAATTAATGAATAGACCCAAATCAATACCAAAATCATACATAGCCAATCTCATTTTTTCCATAATATAAATATATGCATTACATTTTCAAAAGAAGATACTACCATAATTAGCATTGTGAATTCATTTGTTTCTCATAAACTTTTTAATTAAATATCCATCTACAATTAATAACATTTTACTAGTTGAATATAATTTAATTGCTTTTCACAGAAATTTACTTATCCACTTTCCTTCTTTCAACATTTACGTTTTCCCCCAATGTTCAGAAATAGTAGAGATAAACAATATACAATTAAAAGTTTTCAAGCATAATCAGTTATTTCCTTGGAGGAAAAATTCCTTAAAGCAAGTGAAAGGATAGGCATATTGTTGAAACTAATAATGTCCTTTACAAATTGCTCTCTTAACTATAGAGAACAACCTGAGGGTTGCTGGAGGGGGCAAGGGTTGGGGGGTGAGGTGGGGGAATGGGTTAATGGGGGATGGGTATTAAGGAGGGCACTTGGGATGAGCACTGGGTGTTCTAAGTAATGAATAATTAAATCCTACTCCTGAAACCAATTTTACCATATATGTTAACTAGAATTTAA
Organism: Eumetopias jubatus; assembly: GCF_037043125.1. NCBI lineage: Eukaryota > Metazoa > Chordata > Mammalia > Carnivora > Otariidae > Eumetopias > Eumetopias jubatus. Next base: position 18,160,317 of record NW_028274815.1, read on the forward strand.
ATAACAACTTGCAATTAAAAAACAAATTGCTCTCTAGAATGTCTCTCCAGTGACACCAACCAGTGTGTTAGTTTTCCTTTCTTACACCAAGATTGAGGGTACCAAGAAGTAATTGAATGATTACTTCCTTTGATTATTAGTCATATGTATTTATATGTATGTGTGTGTGAATTATAGACATACATTCTTTCTCATATTTTTATTGGCATGTTCATCTATTTCTTGTTCATCTATAAGAGCTCTTTATATATGAATAGTAATCATAATACATTTCTTTAGTGCTTTGACTCTCCCAATCTCCTAGATGGCTACTTCAGTCATTTTCTTTTTTGTCTCTTTTGTCCCCCCACCATCCTTAATTTTCCTTAAAGACCTTATTCCCTACATCACTGAAAACCTGAAGCAATTAGTAGAGAATTTTCACAAGTTGCCACATATGCACTTACCAACATCTGCAGCCATATATACTGCCTTCTTTCCTGCAACTACAGATGAACTCCCCATGCCTACCTGAGATCAAGCCTTCCTCTTGTGTATGAGCTCTCAGCCCCTCAAGAGGTGATCAAGGACATCACACCAGCAACTTTTCCTATCTTCTTTGTATCATCAGTCTCCCCCTCTTTACCGGATTGTTTCCATCAACATATGAAATTGCTCTTTTCATTTCTCCTGTCTTAAAAAAAAATACCCACTGCTGTCTTCAATTCTACCTCCAGCTGGTAGTGTATATTTCTTCTTTATTTTACAGCAAAAGTCCTTGAAACCACTGTCTATATGTCTATTTTACTGTCTCCCCATCCTGCCCTTCCAATTCTCTCCTAAAACAATTCAAACTAGATCTTCCCTAAAACTCCACTGTAAGTTTTGACATATTAGTAGCATTTGAATTATGCTTCTGAAACGTTTTCAGTTAATTTCTCTGATACCACACATTTCTGATTTTCCTCCTACCTTATTGACTCACAGTCTTCAGTGTCCTTTGCTGAAGGAAACTGATCATCTTCCCACTATTTGTGTTGGATGCCACAGGTCTCAATCTCTGTTTTTTGGAGTTTTTAAAAATTCCTTCCTTCTACTCTCTTCTCTGTTTATATCCAGTCTATCCTTTGGAGATTTTTCAACTGCTTTTCATTAAATACCATGGATAAGTTGGACAGTCTAAGAATTGCATCTCAGTTCAGACTTCTCTCTTGAACCGCAGACTCAAGTTTCCAACTGCCTACTCTCTATGGAGTTCTAATAATCATCTCAAATATAAAAGATACCAAACTGGTCTCTTATTATTTCCCCTCAATCCTGCTTCTCCCAAAGTCTTTTCTAGACCCCTTATGGCATCTCAATCATTCCAGTGACTAAGATCAAAATTGTCCTTGATTTCTCCTTTCTTCTTCTAACCCACATCTAATCCACCTGCAAATTCACTTGGCTCTCCCTTCAAAATCTGTACAGAATCAAAATACTTCTTATAACCTCCACTGCTACCAGTTGTTCTATGTTCTTACAATCTTTAAAACAGTCCAATAACTTGATGACTGGTTTTCCTGTTTCTCCCTTGCCTTTTATAATTTATTTACAATAGTCAGGATGATCCTGTGAAAACATAAATCCAGTTGAGAAACTCTTCTGCTAAAAGCACTGGTGGTTGACAACCTCACACAGATTAAAATCAAGCCCTCTTTAAATGGCCTAAAAAGTTCTACACCGTTAGACCTATAATAACTCTCTGATTCCATCTCTTACCTCCACCCCACTTGTTTGTTTCTCTGCAACCATGGTGACCTCTTCTGTCATTCCAGCATGCCAAGTACACTCCGACCACAAAACTTTTGCATTTCTAGTCTCTCTGAATAGAATCCTCTTCCTTATATCAAATATACACTGCTCACTCTTTCAAATACCACCTTCCCAGTGAAGACCATGTCTATTAAAATTTCTACTCCCAAACCTGAATTTCCACACCACCCTTCTTGCTTGATTTTCCTCCATAGAACTATCACTGTACAACATATTATATAATTTACTTATTTACTTTACCCTTTGTCTAACTCCCCAGATTAGACAATGAGCTTAGTAAGGGCAGTATTTTCTCTCTTATTTATTCACTAACCTATACCCCACAGCTAGAACAGTATCTGGAACATCAGAGGTATCCAATAAATATTCAATAAAAGAATAAATGAAAAAATTGAATACCAAATCCTTTGATTAAAACACCCAAGTACCCACCCCAATCCACACACATGGACCTATTGTATAAACTGTAAGAAAAAGTCACCGAGAAGCAGAAGTACTTAGTAGCTTCAAGAGAGAGAAAACAGATCTCCAAAGGCCAAGAGTCAGATTGACAGGAGTCTGACTTAGCATCAGCACAGTAGATGCTGCTACCTAGAGGAATAATATCCTCAAAGTGCTGAGGGAGAAACTGTCAAGTTTAAATTCTTTAATCAGCTAAACTACCATTTGAAAACATGACGTAGAAATAAAGACATCGCAGACATAAGAACTCAGTTGTCATAATCATGACTGTGTCATTTTCTAATTGTGTGGCCCTTCTCAAGTTACTCAACATCCTAGCTGTTGTTATCTCTTAATAAGTGGATAATTATATTATTGTTGCATAGGGCTTATTGCAAGAATCCAGTGAGGTTATACACGCAAAGCTTTAGCATATTCTCAAAACTTTTAGCTATGTTTTTTGATGATTAATATTACCCTTTTGTTGGGGTGTCTGGGTGGCTCAGTCAGTTAAGTGTCTGCCTTCAGCTCAGATCATGATCCCAGGGTCCTGGGATCCAGCCCCATGTGGGACTCCTTGCTCTGCAGAGAGCCTGCTTCTCCCTCTCCTTTGCCCCTCCCCTTGTTTGTGCTCTCTCTCTCTTTCTCTCAAATAAATAAATAAAATCTTTAAAAAATATATATTACTATTTTATTATTAGAAACATGGAAATCTTTCTACTTCATTTTAAAAGCCTATCCTAATCCTAATATTTATCTTGGCTAGTAAAATGAAATAAAAATGCCAATTCCACTTATAAATTTAGATGAAATATCATAGATAAAATATTAACAAATCAAATATACCAGTGTGTCATTACCAGCTAGGTGTATCCCAGAAATGCAATGCATGAATGGATTAACATCAGGAAATCTATTAATGTAATTCAGTATATTAAAAGATTTAAGGTGAACAACTATATGATTATCTCAGTAGAGTGCTGATAAAACAATATTCATACTTGATAAAACCCTTGGTACACCAAGAGAAGAAACCTTCTTAATCTGAAAAGATTTTCCAAGTGCATACATTCTGAAGTTAGTCTTCTAAGTTCTGTATTCTATTCTCTATTATATGCCCCAGGCAAGTTGCTCAGTTTCCTCACACAAAAAGTGGCTACGCTAAGAGTACAGTGTCATTAGGTTGTTATGAAGATTAAATGAAAAAATTGTTAAGTATTCCCTAAATTATGACTTAAAAATGCTTTTGATTATAAAACATTTGTCTCACCATATTAGTGATGAAGGCATCTTAAGATGTTCAATGTCAACTCTCTTTTTAACAATTTTTAACATTTTATTGAGGGTCCTAACAAATATGTTAAAATAAATGGGAGATAGAAATATTGGAAGACAAATATTCAAAATCATCACTCATTAAAGGCAATACAAGTACTTACCTAGAAAATTCTAAAGAATTGACCAATAAACTATTAAAAATAATACAACAGAATTAAGCATCTGAATACAAGATAAACATTTGCATAAAACATTTGCACAGTTAAACTGGTACAAATTTTAAAAATGTAACTTTTATTTTAAAGATTTTATTTATTTATTTGAGAGAAAAACAGAGCATGAGCAGGGGAGTGGGGGAGGCAGGGGGAGAAGGACAGAGACAAGCAGACTCCCTGCTGAGCAGGAAGCTTGATACCACACTTCTCAGGGTTCCAGAGATGGATCTCAGAACCAGGAGATCATGACCTGAGCTGAAGTCAGATGCTTAACTGACTGAGTCACCCAGGGACCCCAAAAGTGTAATTTTAAAAGTCCATTCACAAATGTTCCAAAAAGCCATTAAATTCCTAAGAACACATTAAATAGAAATGTACTAGATCTCTGTTTAAAGTGACATAGACATTTTAAAAAGACCTAAATAAAGGGCACTCATTAGAAAGACAAATATTGCAAATATGTAAATTTCTTCCACACTCATTTATAAATAAATCTCAATACATTTTGAAAACGTATGTTTTCATGCTGATTCTACAATTGTTGAAGAAGAAAATGCACAATAGTAAAGAAGTGTAAAGAGAAGAATAATGAAGTAAAAATTGGCCCAATTCAAACCATATGGTAACTAGAATAGTCCAACATACAAAAGGAAATGAAGAGGTGTAACAATAGAATCAGCTTCAGATCTAATACAATTTTACCTCCTTAATTTTACCTCATCTTTGTGAGAAAAGATAATTTAATATGTTTTTGAAAGAACTGGCCATCTCTTTGAGGAAAACAAAAATTTCATCTTTATGCTTCCATTCTCATACCTCTAGATTCTCCACACTGCAGGAGAGCATCCTTTTAAAATGCAAATCTGTTAAGATGACTGTTATCAAAAAGACAAATGTTGGTGAGGATGTGCAGAAAAGGAAACTCTTATACACTGTTAATGGGAATGTAAAATGGCATAGCCATTATGGAAAACAGTGTGGCAGTGCCTTAAAATTAAAAATTGAACAATCATATGATCCAGCAATCCCACTCCTGGGTACATGTATCTGAAGGAATTGAAATCAGTATCTTGAAGAGATATCTGCACACCCATATTCCTTGCAACATTATTCACAATAGCCAATATATGGAAATAACCTAAATGTCCTTTGACAGACAAATGGATAAAGAAAATGTGATACACATATAAAAAACAGAATGTTACTGTAAATGTAAAAGTAAAATGTAAATGTAAAAAAGAATGAAATCCTGTTATTTGTGACACGGATGAGTCTGGAGGGCATTATGCTAAGTGAAATAAACTATTTACTTATTCACGAAATAGATACTTATATACGTCATTGAGAAAAGTGTGAATTTATGTAATTGTTTTGGGAAGAAAATTTGGCTATATTGTTCAGAATTAAAAGGGTAAAATTAAAGCACTCCTCAAAGGAAAAAAATGATTATAATATATCCATACCATGGTATTCTATGAGCTTAATAAGGAAAGAACAGTAAGATCTTTAAGATTATATTATTAAGAGAAACAAAGTCACAAATATTATATGTGATGATGATACCATACATATGCTTATATATGTATATACATAAAAGTTAAAATCATTAAAAATGACTAGTGTTATGCACACTAAGTCTTTAATGATGGTCCTGAGTAAGATGGAGGAAAAAGTGAGGATTAATAAGGAGACTGTCATATTTTATTCTACATTTATAACAATTCTCTGGAATTGTTATATACATTTCTAACAATTCTTTGGAATTGTCATAAACTGTTGAACAAGTGGCATCTGTTGCTTAGCACCAGGACCACAAGGAGTACATACTTCTGCCCACCGCATCTTGGTATTGGAGTCATCAAGGAAAGCATAATGCAGTCAAGCACTGAATGGTACAGTGCTTTGCTCATATGGAGAAGAGACAGGGAAAGATTAGCTTTAATAGGGGGTGTTGGACCCCATGACCAGCAGTCACTCCCAGAAGACATCACAGGGCTATTGGCTTGCATGCTACCCTCTTCTACCTCAGAATGACCCAAAGAAGACAGATATAGTAATGGGGTTGCCCAGGTGCTTAATGACACACACATACATAAACAGAACAAAGGAGTGCATATTGAGTCTGAAACAGGGAAAGATAGCCCCACACAGTTGATAAGCCCAGCAAAGTTTGTGGGGGCTCTTTGTCTCTTGGTAAGGGAGAGTTCCAGGGCCCAAGCTCATTCTTATTCAATGAGTGGGGCTGAAAGACTGCACACACAAGACTGCCTTTCCCAACATAGAAAATTGGGATTTTTGTATTACTTATTACAAATAATTAAAGAATAAAAGGGAGACCATGTTTAAAGTATTATATAATCATGAAACACTGATGGGAACTAACAAACATTTATCTCTTTTTAGACCCTACTGTAAGCTAGGAGCCATAGGGCATTCTTCATAAGACTGAACACTCATACTCCTATAGCAACCTACTGAGTTTGGGATTTTCACTTAGTTTATAATTGGAGAAGCTAAAGTTTAGAGAGATCCAGTAACTTCTATTTTCTGGTTCAAAAATTTTCACATAATGGCAAAAACATCTGCAAGAGTCAGAGAAAGTGGTCCTGCTATAATGAGGAGGGGTAGCGAGAGAAAAGGGACAATGCCACATGAAATACAAGAGAGCCAGTCCAGGTTCTGCTCTTATTAGACCAGAGTAATCGCTGTCCAAGGTGCTGATACACATTTTCCAGTAGCTCCACACAAACAGTTCAGACCAACATTTTATTGTTAAGTCAGAGTATGACCTGGAAGTGCATGTTCATCAGACTATCTTAGAGCATCCTCCCTGTCTCCCAGTACTCCAGCTAGACAGGTCAGGGAGCCACAGAATTAAATTGCTTGCAAAAGGTGAGCAACTTATTTCTTCTTATTCCCTATGATCCAATATAATACTGACTTAGAGGTTATTGCCATTTGCAGAGAATTAAGACTTACTATCAAAGCCCTTCTTAGAAACAAGGGAACATCTCAAAATAAAATTTTACTCTTAAAAAGATCAGAGATTTCATTCCTTCCATCTCCAAAAGCAAACAAGCATAACCAAGAATCATTTAACAGATTAACTTCTCCTCAATTATTATTAAAAAAAAACACAACAATAAAAGGGGACTCTTTCTTTAGAGAGATTATTTAATAAGTCATAAAGAATTTAGTGTGACTTTTTTCAAAACAAGAGATCTTTGACAATTACCTTGCCAGTGAAGAACCTAGAAAAGGAAAGCCTGGAGAGAATAAAGGATTTTTAAAAATTTAGTTTAAGCAGAAGTCTGTTGATAAAAGCCTGATTGCCATACTTATTCAACAAACATTTATTGATTTTCTGCTATGTGCCCAGCACTGTGCTTAGCATAAATGTTAAATGTTAAGGGAAAGAGAAATAAAACAAACCTGGCTCCTGCTTTAATTGGACTTACAGATGTTAGAGGATGTTTTTTCGAGATAAAATATAATTTTCAAGAAAACTGCAGAATAATCTCACTTAAAAACATAGATCTAATAATTCCAAATGTAATACCACCCAAATAACCACTATAACAAAACAATACACTTTATAACCATTTAGGATATATCCTAAAAATGCAAGAATGGTTGATAACAAGAAACTATTAATAACATTCTTATCAGTACAGCAAAAAAGAAAACCTATCAGGCCATCTCATTAGATATGTTGAATTTTAATAAAATTCTTCACCTAACAAAAATCTATATAAAATAAGAAATAAAGAACCTACCTTACCATGATAAAAATATTTATATCATATTAACAAATAATGGCATAGCTAATAGTGAAGTATTAGAAGAATTTCCATTGAGCTCAGGAGCAAAATGCATATACAAGCTGTCGCCATGTGATTTAGTATTTCTCTGGAAGTCTAGCCATTGTAATATGATAAAATTATCTTTTTTTCCATCACTTGGAAGAAAGAAACTAATATACAATTATTTATAGATTAGATGATTAGCAAGGTTTAAGAATATAAATAATTGCAAAATAAATACTTAAAAGTAATTATATCCATGTGTACCAGAAATAATTGGTTAGAAAAACATAATGGGAAAATATAAAGAAATAAAAACATAAAATACATACAAATATTTATCAATTCCCCCATCACACTTCACAGAAATTTTTTTTCAAACAATAACGTAACAAACACATGTGAACTTATCTAATAGTACGTATTCTTATTTTCATCATTTTATAATCTTTCAAAGTTAGTTTTACTGTATGTATACTCTTTTGACAAGCACATGGCTGAATTCATTTTATTTTTCCAATTCCTTAGATCCCGATGAAACAGATGAGCTTAATAATTACATTCTATTGTACATTAGGTACATTATTTATATCATCTTATTGTAGGTCTTCCTTTAACTGTTCATTATGTTTTTCTTATTTTTTGCCCTTTATTGGATTGGCCAAGTGTTTGGCTTTTTGTTGCTGTTGTTTTGTTGCTCTTTTTGTTTTTAATTTGAGTATAGTTGACACATTGTTATATTAGTCTTAGGTATAAAACATAGTGATTCCACAAGTTTGTACATCATGCTCACCACAAGTGTAGCCATACCATCTGTCATCATACAATGCTATTACAATATTGTTGACTAGATTTCCTACACTGTGCTTTTTATTCCCCTGACTTATTCATTCCATAACAGGAGGTCTGTACCTTCCACTCCCTCCTACCATTTTGCCCATCCGCCTAATTTCCTCCCGACTGGCAACCATCAGTTTGTTCTCTGTATTAATAGGTCTGATTCTGCTTTTTGTTTGTTTGATTCTTTTTTATTTTTTTGTTTTGTTAGATTCCACGTGTAAGTGAAATCAGGTGTTATTTGTTTTTCTCAGTCTGACTTATTTCACCCAGTATGTGTTTTGTTTATTTTGTGTTTCCTCTACCTGTTGGGAAGATGTACATACTCTTTCTTTTGTTTTAGTAGCAACACTTAACATTTAACATAAATATTCAGAATTCATTTATAAGAATATTAGAATTCTTTCAGAACAATCTTCCCTAAGTCTCACCTTTACTATTATTGTTCAGTATTTCAGATCTACTTGTTTCTTCACTTTCCAACTGAGTCATTCCTCTTATTTACACTCAATGCTTATTTAGATTGATCCACATTTGCTGTTTTTTTCATCTTACTCTTTCCTTTGGCTTCAATAACGTTCTTGCTGAAACATTTCCTTAGTAGTTATTATCAATCTGCCAGAAGGACATTCCCTTATTTCACCCTCATTCTTAAATAAAGTTTAGCTTGGCTTGAAACTCTAGGTAATCAGTTATTTTTCCTCTCTACTATGAGGATCTGTTTCACAGTGTTTGGGATTTGACATAGTTTGTGAAATATTCACTGTAGTTTCATTTGGTAACTCTTTATAAAAAAATTGAATTCTTTCAGGAAACCTAATTTTTTTATGTTTAGTGTTGTGCAATTTCACTATAATTCAACCAAATGTGGATGTTTATATTCACCCAATTTAAGACTTAGAAAGTTTAGCAAATCTGAAAATTCAGACATTCATCAATAGAGGATATTTCTCAGTACTACAGTACCCGTCTCCCTATTCTCTATACTCCTTCATCTGGAACATCTAGACTTTATTTTGTCCTCTATATCTTCTAAAACCTCTTTTGTATGTACTTATCAGTCCATATTATTCCAGACGATTTATTCCAGACGATTTCCTACCCTCTGTCTTCCAATTAATATAGTCACTCTTCAACTATATCCAATCTACTTATCACCTGGTCCAAAGACTTTTTTTTTAAATTTTAATGACTGTGTATTTTGTTTTTTAGACTATTTAGTTACTTTTCAACATTGTCTTTTCTTTTATCATAGTTTACAGTTCTTACAGTATTTATTACTTTCCTTTGTCTGAAAATTTCAAAATCTACCTAAGTTCTTTAAATTAGTTCATTAACTGCAGTTCTCTTCTATTTGGTGTGCTTGCTGATTCCCTCCAAATTTTATCTCATGTGTGGTTTGTAATTTTTGGAATAAACTCATCTTCACAAGAAGCTACATTCAGTGGAAGTTCAATTTTTCCTAGATTGTAAGAATATCTCTTCAGAAATATGTGCCTCTAATAGGCCTTTTCCCTTGACTAGTTGGAGGTGTGGATTGTGGAGTATGAGTTCAGTCTTTCATAGGAGGTGAAAAGGCCTGAGAATATAATTCTTTTCAGGTCATTTTATTTTCTGTCCATGCCCTCAGGCAGGCTGAAAGTTTTTGTGCTATTTTCCTGGGTCGTTAAGAATTTGAATAGTTTTCTATTTTATGAATGGATCAGACCTTATGAATCCTGGTTTTATCCAGTAGTTCATTTTTTCTTTAAGATTTTATTTACTTATTTGACAGAGAGACAGTGAGAGAGGGAATACAAGGAGGGGAAGTGTGAGAGGGAGAAGCATGGCTCCCGCTCAGCAGGAAGCCCAATGCGGGGCTTGATCCCAGGACCCCCTGGGATCACGACTCAAGCCGAAGGCAGACGCTTAATGGCTGAGCCACCCAGGCACCCCCAGTAGCTCATTTCTAATCCCCAACATGGTCTCTTGCTCTTACAGTGGCTATCAGAGTCCCAGGCCCCAGCCAGTAAGGTCTGTGTGCCTTGGGCTTCAGGTTCCATTCACTGCTCCAATTTTGAATTCCCTCTGTATCTGGAGATTTTTTTCCTTGTTTGTATCTTGAATTCAGCCAAATATTTACATTTGCAGTTGTTATATTTTAAATGGCACTTCTATATATTTGAAATAGGAAAAAGATTTTCTGGGTCAGCTCAGTCCAGCTATTTAATGGAAATCAACTTTGCATTTACATGAAATATTCTAATTGTCAATTTAGTTTTAGTCTTCTCTGCAGAATGATTTCCTTGAGGAAAAGAACTATATTCTATTCATCTGTGTTTCTATTTGTTGAACAGATGAACTTATCACCTATGTCCTCATCTTACTCTTGCCATTTTCTGGTATTTCGGAATTTTGCTGGCTGCTGATAGAGTTTTTGCAACATTTGGTTGCTATAACACAAACATATGAAACCGCAGTGACCTTTAGTGTTTGGTGGGGTTTAATGAAGCTTTGTCTGAATGATGGTTTGAAATCCAGATGGAGAAAGCAGGCTTCCCCAGTCTCTGTTATTAGGAGAAAATGAACACAGAAGCATAATTATAATCTATGCCTTTAGTAAAGCTACCACCTGGGATGAGAGGTAGGCTTCTTTTTATTGAAAATGTTAAATAGTTGCTTCAAAAGTTCAATGAATCAATTAACATTTCTTTGTATTTAAGCCTGCATTTTTGGGGAAAGAAATTTAAAATCTTTGTACCTATTCTAAAAACAAATTTGAGCATTAAAATTTTGTTAAATATTTTCAGCAAGTCTCAAACCAATAGAATGATAATATTTTAATTTGTCAACTATATTAGACAGTTCTATTTTTATGATTACCTATAACTCCTCTGAAGGTTTAAAAGACATAGACATCACCATCCTTAGCTAGACTTTATGTCCTCATTATTTTTGTGACTATAGTTTCATAATATACATATATATTATACATATGTATACACACACACACTGTGTGGCTAGATTGTGATTAGATCTATATTGTATCTATTTAGATGCTAAATAGTAATGTGTCTTTTCCAAGAAGATGGTAATACGAGTACCCTCTCGAAGAAACTATTCTCTTTACTTCTGTTATAACAATTAAATTAGAATTTCTCATTCTTAATTCATGTCCCTTACAATATTTTCTCAATTCTTTGCATGTCTGCATTAGCCAAACAAATTTCATAGAGCTTTCCTTTTTAAGCCTGTTTTAAGAAAATAAGTATATTGAAAATGTTTCAAATTATGTCTCTGTATTTTGGAATATTTTTCACAGAATCAACAGCTATTAAAATAAATATGGCCTGCCTTAGACTAGAGCAAAACCTACCACAAACAAAATTTCACAGTTTCTATCTATTAGTTGAACTCCCTTCATCAAGAACAGATAAAACTCCAGATTCTAGCATGATGTTCTGAATTTCTACTCTAGCCAGATAAGAACTGGTTTATCTGAGGGATTGGCAAATAACGACCATCAAGACGAATCCAGTCAATGGCCTACTTTTGAATAAAGTTTTATTAAATCACAGACATACAGATTTGCTTCCACAATAACTATGGCTCCTCCTGCCTGGCTATCTCAGAAGACTTGAGAAGTTCCAAGTGTTGCAACAGACTGCATGGTCCACAAAAATAAAAATGTTTACTATCTGGCTCTTTATAGAAAAGTTTGCAGGCTCTTGCTTTAAATCACTCAGGGCTGCACTGGGGTCAAATTTCTTAACCTAATTAATGCACAAGGGATTTTACAGTGGCATGGCTTTCTAATTCTAGAGCCAAATACTAACAAACAACTTGAACAGATAAGG